>NW_003546337.1:0-49313 GCF_000090795.2 Amphimedon queenslandica | reverse complement strand
CATAAAATCACACTTTTATTAGCAATAATAATAATACTTTTTATCATTGTTTTATTTTTATTCTGAATGAAAACGTAATATGACGTATTTCCGGTGAAACAAGCCTCAGAACATCCGGTCGGCCCGTGTTTCATATCCAGGGGTATATAGTATCTATGATTTAATCATTATTATCAGGGATAGACTAACGTAACCGGGATTGGCAACGGGATCACGTGAGCGCATCATTTGTGTATAAAAACTTTTTGCAGTCTCTGTTATGATTTTCAAGATGGCGAGTCTGAGTGATAGGATATTATTACAGAGTCTGATAATTGACTTCCGGTCCGTAACCAATCCCGGTTACGTTAGTCTATTATATCCCTGTTATTATCAACAAAAAATACACACTCTAAATTTAGTATTCCTCAATGAGACTAATATGCAGCTTATAGCTTGAAGTAGGGGCCCAGTGTATTTATTGGGTTTCCTTCAGCTCACATAATTCATTACCCTCTGATTTACACTTTTTTATTCCGTGCTATAAAGCTTAATAATAATAATAATAATAATAATAATAATAATAATAATAATGATAATAATAATAATAATAATAATAATAATAATAATAATAATGATAATAATAATAATAATAATAATAATAATAATAATAATAATAATGATAATATAGCTAGCACTGTATATTTACTGCTAGTATAACATTTGTAAGAGTCTGATTTGCTGCCATTTGCATCTGTTAAATGAACATGTACAGGCTGTTGCAGATATTGACTGATATGACTCATGAGCAACCGCTTTCTCTTCTTGAATCCCTCAATCACCTATTGTATTAATGTTAATTTTTATTGTCATCATAATTATTATGGCAACAGCAGATTTTTTCATCTTATAGAGCGGTTTCATATGACGTCACAGCATGCGTCATAATTACTTCCGTATGGCAAATGGCTACTTTGCCATTCATTTGTACAGCGATATAAACTCTTCTGGCAGGCTTCCTTAATTATGAGCATGGCTAATTCATGCTGCTCTTTCATTTTCCTGGACTCAGGGATGCAAAGGAAGCAAAAATTCCTCGGATAGAGAACCAGTGAAGCGGCTGAAGTGAACACAGCCTTGTCTTGTTACTCCTATAATTATTTCTATCGCTACTTTTCTGCTTACTACTGCTATAACTTTACTCATTTTCTGCCTTGTACTGTATGAAAGAAGTTATAGAAGAAGCAACT
The DNA here is from genome assembly GCF_000090795.2 of Amphimedon queenslandica. Classification (NCBI taxonomy): domain Eukaryota; kingdom Metazoa; phylum Porifera; class Demospongiae; order Haplosclerida; family Niphatidae; genus Amphimedon; species Amphimedon queenslandica. Next base: position 48,084 of record NW_003546337.1, on the reverse strand, counting down.
TTACTGCTGTAAACGAGTGAGGCTCATCAATTTTTGCCATACGGAAGTAATTATGACGTCAAAATGTGACGTCACTGAAACCACTCTATCTTCCTCCTATCTACAATAGGGCCTAGGCAGTGATAGGATATTATTATAACGAGTACCTAGACTAGTCCTCGCCTACGCAAAGCTGGGCGAGGCCAATGATAGATAAGGAAAGTCTCCTGACCTGATAGCACAGTCACACCATCATTAACCTTGTCCTTAACACACAATTAATAGTGGATTGGAAATGGAACTTGATGACTACATGATAGACTACCATCCGTACAGAGGTGGAACTAATCCTGAGCACAGGCCAGGAAGTGATTCTCAAACTCTCTCCTTCCTTAAACAAAGAATATTATATGATCCTACCAGGAAGAATGAGTTTGAAGCTGATGTTTGTACATGGATAGAAGAAGACATCCTAAGTGGAGTCAAAGCTCCTGTAGTCATTGCTATTGCACCAGGACATTCTCAAGATTCCACTGGAGAAGGAAATCTATTGTACAGTATTTTGGGACAATTCATTGCTAGGGATAACATCATTGATGGTAGGACTCTGTTACATCGCACAGGCAAAGTTCCCAAATCAACAGAAGGTGGACCGGGAGCAAGAGATCAGACTAGACATGAAGAAACAATTGAAGTCAGTGTTCCTGAAAAAATGAAAGACAAAGAAGTCTTTATCTTTGACGATGTCTGGACAAGTGGTGCTACATTAAGAGCTTGTAAAGAAGTAGCTATTGCTGCTGGAGCTGCATCAGTGAAACTATTTGCTGTTGGGAAAACAGCATAATTATGACAACTGAGGGAAACAAAGTGAAACTATTCTGTTTGAATTAAATAATAATAAATATTTAATAATTGTTGTGCATTACAGCATTAGTAATGATTTATTTCTTTTGAAAATACTTTTCTCTAAAATCATCAAACGGAGTTAAGTCAGGATGAACCAGATCCTGTGAAATAACAACAATAATAACAAATATAAAATAAATAAATAATGATGATAATTATTAGAAGGAATGGATGAAGAATACCTTTTCCAAAGATGAATTAAACTGCAGTGTCTTCTCCATAGTGATCAGCCATCTTGATGCAAAGTTTTGTGATAGACATTGTTCAGACATTGAGACCAAAGACAGGGAAGGATGCTTAGGAATGTAACTAGGATCAAACCTTAAAAATGACATAGACAGGAACAGTACAATCAGCTATCATCATATCACAAAGTATCAGTTCATTACTTGTCCCCGATGAATGGCAGCCAGTACACTAGTCTACCTCCTTTTACTAGAAGTCTTGCTGACAGTTTGAGTAAGTCAAATATAACTGCTGACAAGTTATACTTGATCTCTTTCCTTTACAAATAATCTCATAAACTTTTATAAAATTAAACAAAATATCTCACAATTGTCCCTCCTCTTCTTTTGATGTTAGAGTGTCATCAATACACCTCAACCCTTCACGAATACCGTAAGGAGCTAATAACGACATTAATAATAATAATAGTTTAATAATAATAATAGTAACAATCTTACGGTCAGTCACAATGGCATCAATGATTTCTTTCTCTCTCCAGACTGAGTTGGACACATCAGAGACCATCATATCAATGTACTGATGCTCTAGTGAATATTGGGACAAATTATTCCTAACACTTTCATGACGTCCTTGAAATTAAAAAAATAATTCAAAATGAAATCTTAGGCTTAACCTCTCCACTTTCCAGCACTTGATGACCTGGAGGATTTACCTATAGCAATCATTATTATTACAGTTATTATTGTTATTATTATTATTAGTATTAGTAGTAGTAGTAGTAGTAGTAGTAGTATTAGTATTTCTATCATTATCACCTCTCCCATGTATTATAGTCCAGTCTATATCAGATCCCAGTACATAGCCCCCATAATGAGCACAGGCTATCAGTATACTCCCTACATGAGACAATGAGACTGTTAGTTTGAACAGAGCCTGTACCTGAGCCAGCAAAAGGATCATAAACCAGTTTACCTGGTGAGACCTGTAATGAGGAATGAGATACTGTATCATGACCTAATGTACTTGTGCCATGTTAGCCATCACTAGTGAGAGGAGAGGGTCCATTGATGTATTACCAATGAACTGCCTTGTCCTCAGTGAATAGGTACTTATTAAATGTCTCTGACCTATCGATAACTAATAATAATAATAATATCATGATTATTGTTATTATTATTATTATTACCAGTTTACAGAAGAATATTTGCTTAGGATGCTCAGGAGGTTTGTCCTGTCTTTCTCCATAATCCTCCAGGAGGTGGAACTCATGCATTGGCTCACTGAGATTAACCTTACCAGCAAAGGGAAGGAATGAGAGCCACTATATAATGTATGATAAAACAATGATATACCTACACTATATAGGTTTCATTACTTCAATTGCATTTATCATGTATGAAGTGTTCAGTTTCTTATTGAAAGACTTGACTCTCACACAAAATGTATAACCTGGTTTAGAATAAGGTTCCTAATTAAATAAATAAAATAAAATAAAATAATAATAATTCTACCATGACATGTGTTGGGAGTCCCATGAGACATGTCTTCAAACTATCGTAACAATTCCCCCGTCCTATCAGCTGGTACACACTCCTATAGGTATGATACAGTATAATTAATTAAATGTGTGGGTGTTGTACTTAATGAGTACTGATCTCCTGGCGATAGATTGAACCTCCTCATCAGATGAAGCACTGAGTACTAGGAAAGGACTCTGCAATATAATAATAATAATAATAACAATATTATTATTAATAACAACTTTATTTGTATAATCTGCTTCATTGAATGTAACGTTGACATTAAGAATGGATATTATTGATTTCAATTCCTGCAATATAATATTCAAAATTGAGTAGCATATACACGTGCACCTGTAGCCTCAGGTCAGTGTGTTCCTGAGCAAATAAACAAAGAAATTGTCTTCTCAGTCTGGCGGCCATTAAGCATGCAGTTTTGCTTCTAATTAAACGGATTGGGTTAATGAAAAATTAAATAAGATCCCAACGTGCTCTCATGAAGTTTTATTTCTAATTAAAAGAACAATAGTAAAATTAAAATATGCACGTGCGTATTTGAAGTGTGACACCTCCTAAAGTGAAGAGATATTCATCAAAGATTGAGTTCAAAGACACTCTTAGTGTAGAAGGTTAGTCCTCAGTACGGCCTCATTACTACCATCCTTTATAATAGAAGTGATATTGATTGAACCACGCCCACTCATGGATCAAGATGATGACCACGCCTCCTTTCCTTCTGAATGGACTCTACCTGACCTGCCCAAGGGACCTGGACCTCCGCTACTATCAACACAATTTGAAGACATTTTCTGTGGAGGGGACGTTGGTACGGTACCTCTCATTGGACTGGCTGATGATGAGGACATTAACAAGACACTGGTACAAGAGGGAAACAATGGATCAGCTGATCCTGGTACCACTGGAACCGAGCTGATATCAAGTATTGAAGAGACGTTGGAAATGACACCACCTCCAGGAGGATTTGACTCTGTACAAGATAATAACAACCAAGTAAGAACCTTTAAGAACCTTTAATAAGTTAATGATTCTAATATTATGTTTGGGTTGTATGTGTCAATGGTTTGGAGCAACTTTAAAAAATTGTAAAAAACCCAAAATTGATTGGAATTGACTCAAACTTTCTACACAACATTAGAACATGTATATGTATTAGGGAAAGTTATAAAAATGGAGAATTCTTTACTTTTCATTTTTGGCAAAATTTTGCCAAAATGCCTGTACTATAGTACAGGGGCTTTGGCCCAATTTTGGAGCAACTTTAAAAAATTGTAAAAAATTCAAAATTGATTGGAATTGACTCAAACTTTCTACACAACATTGGAACATGTATATGTATTAGGAAAAGTTATAAAAATGGAGAATTCTTTACTTTTTATTTTTGGCAAAATTTTGCCAAAATCCCTGTACTATAGTACAGGGACTTTGGCCCAATTTTGGAGCAACTTTAAAAAATTGTAAAAAATCCAAAACTGATTGGAATTGACTCAAACTTTCTACACAACATTAAAACATGTATGTGTATCAGGAAAAATTATAAAAATGGAGAATTCTTTATCTTTTTTTGGCAAAATTTTGCCAAAATCCCTGTGCTATAGTACAGGGACTTTGACTACATTTTATGCTAACAAGAAGCAGCAGCTGGCATGAACACTATACCAAAAACCTGTGGGAAACCCTTTTTAAATTATTAATTAATTAATTAATTATTATTATTGATATAATTACAGGTTCTTGTTAGTGATAAAGCAGATAGTAGTACAGTAATGAAGGAAGATGGGGAGAGTGTTACTCCTTTACCAGCTCCTGATGAACTGGTAAGTACTACCAGCGAGAGGAAGGAGGAGGAGGAGGAGGGGGAGGGTGTGTCTGAGGAGGTGACCACTTTCAGACGCTCCAAGAGACTGAGGTCAAGAACCAGCGAACAAAATGAAGTACCTTTACCAGCTAAGAAACCAAAGAATACCTCAAGCATACCTCAAGAACCTTCTGGAACCACTGACGGACGTAAGAGGACGGGTATATTATTATTGATTATTATTATTATTGATTATTATTATTATCATTAATGTTGACAGTAAAAGTTAAAGAGGAGCAAAGTCAGCAAACTGATGAACAGTGCGAATCCAATAATAATGAAGAAGACACACCTTCTGATAATAATAATAATGATGATGAAGGAGTTGGTTCATCATCTTCATCATCAGAAGAGGAAGAGGAAGAGGACAGTGATGATCCTGACAAGGTTTGGTGTATCTGTAAACAGCCTCATAATGACAGGTATACACTTATTTATTTATTTATTTATTTATTTATTTATTTATTTGTATGCTGGACTAGGTTCATGATTTGTTGTGATCGTTGTGGTGAGTGGTACCACGGTGACTGCGTTGGTATCAGTGTGGCCGAGGGGAAGAGGATGGAAAGGAACGGGCAGGACTACCTCTGTATCAACTGTAACGGTATGCTAGTCTAATTAATGGATCATTATTATTATTATTATTATTATTATTATTATTATTATTATTATTATTATTATTATTAATGTATTATTATTAATGTATTAATAGATAATGAAGTTGCTTCAAAGGCTGAGAAAGCAAAGAGCAGAAGCATGAGGTTATCAAGAAGAGAAGAGCTAAGGACCAAACAGATCAACCAGCTGTTAGAAAAGGTACCTATAGTACATGTACATGTACATGTAATAATGGATCCACCTCAATAGAGAGGACAGGCAGCATCATCAGGTAACGTAAAGAGCTCTCAACCAGTCAAACCAGTTAAACAGGAAAAATGTACTTGTGGTGGTCCAGGGTGTGACAGATCAGCCATTACCAGTAACATCTACTGCAGTGAAGGATGCATTAAGAAGTAAGAGACACATGGTATACACTACTTACTGCTACCCTCTCTTCTAATGACAGACATATTGAGTTCAGTTTAAAGAAGCTCTCCATCCTCGGCCTGTCCCACGGAACTGGGTCTGAACTGGGCAAAGGATCAGGTGGTGTTACTGTAGTGGATACAAGGAGCAAGAAGATACTGACTGGTCTGGCAGCCCCTAGTGAGAAGTCCCTCCTACCCTGGATCAAGAACCACCCCACGTATAAAGTATATGTACCATCGACTAAAGGTGGGGACTAATTAGAATAAACCACACCCACTTTACTCTCTTGTAGTCCTTCCTGGTTCTAAAAAGGTTCCTTCCTCTCGTAAGTCTCAGGACGAGGACAGGAAAGATGATGAATCCGCTGGTAGCAAGTTTAACACTGAATCAGTTCGGAGCCACGCCCAAAAGGCTCTGAAACAGGTGCTGCATACAAGGTAAGGGGTGTGGCAGTGGGTGTGGTTTAGCCACTCCCATTATCAGGTCTCAGTTGGTACCAGAAGAAGAGAGACCAAGTGATGAAGTGATTCTTAAGTTATCTAAGGACATTGAACTGAAGCTATACAACCTACACAACCAGGTCCCTAGGGTATTAATGTGTTTTAATGTTATTTTATTGTTTTAGGAAACGAATCAAAAATATCGTGTCAAGTGCAGGAGCCTTTTATTCAATTTGAAGGACACAAAAAATGAAGTAATTTTAATGATAATAATAATTATTATTATTATTATATTTTAGGGTTTATTTAAGAAGATATTGTGTGGTGAGCTCTCCACTAAGCAGCTGGTGAGGATGAGTCCTGAGCAGTTGGCATCGAGAGAACTGGCGGAGTGGAGAGAGAAGACAATAAAGAAAGAACTGGAAATGATACAGGAAGTGGCCAAGGAAGAACTCCAAATGAGTTCTGTGGTTCGTAAGATGACCTACAAAGGAGAGGTTGAGATTGAGAGGGATAATGTAAGTCCATTAGCAGCTGAACTGTCCATGAGCTTCAGTTACAGACGGTTCCTGTACTTGATGTAAAGTCTCATGATGAAGTATCTTCAACCACCAACGAACCAACTGGACCAGCTGGAACTAAGAATGAGCCTATTTACACACCACCTGCCGTAAGAGACTTTAAATACATGTACATGTACATGTACTGTGTACGTCCTTGTATATTATTAGGATTCTCTAATGTTCTCGTTACTGAATGACACCACGTCTAAGCACGGTACTCATGTATTTGATCAAAACTGTTCCATTTGCACTGGGAATGAACCAACTCAGTCTGTCAAAGAGGAAGAGGCTACTAATGATGATGATGATTCAGTGATCAAGAGGTACATTGTGTCTCTTAGTTTAACTTATTGTCACTCTCTCTTGTTAGTCCTGATTCAAGGGAAGGTATTGATCATATAGTCACTTCTCCTGACTCACTGAGCAGACCAGCTGCTCCTCTCTCCTCCCTCCCTCCCCCTCTATGGTCTGGTAATATCAGCATGCATGCCATGCCTACCTTTTCAGCAGTTGCTTATCATGTCTCAGGAAGGGCCCAGGGACTCCATGAGGTAAGTACCAACTGGTAGGGACCCTGTGGTGATACTGTTGCTAGATATTTCCCCAGACTATACAGATAGTAGGAAGAATAGCTCATGCTCAGGTATGGGACTATATTGACAAACTGAAGTGTTCAACAACAAAGGTAATTAATAATAATAATAATGAATATCATTAGTGACTCCTCCTGTGTTCCTTTAGGAGATTGTCATCCTAAGGTTTGAGAGGATAGAGTATGAGGAAAGGGAATTCATTGAAATGATGGAGTACCTCATTCATAAACACAGATACGGTCAGCATAAGTACATATTATTATTATTATTATTATTATTATTATTATTATTATTATTATTATTATTATTATTATTATTATTATTATTATTATTTATTGTACAGGTGTGATGCAGTGCAGTGCTTTTGTTAAGGATATGTATATCATTCCACTGTTGAGTAATGAGCCAATACCACCCCAAATAATGCCCTTTGATGGACCAGGTATGATAATAATAACATTAATAATAATAATAATAATAACGGAAATAATTAATATTATTTTAGGACTCCCTCCTACCAGACAGGACATGTTCTTGTGTGTTATAACTCGAATTAAAAATGTCGTCATACCAACAACTGCCTCTCCACCAAAGAGGAGGCCTTCATCACATGTACATGTACCAGAACCACAGGACGTACATGTAACAGCCACTGGAACAGAGCGGAAACACAAGGTAGGGGTGTGGTTATAAATTGCTATTTATTGTAAAATCATTTTATCCAATTAATTTTTTTATAATCATTATTTTGTCTTTAGGTTGAAATTGGAGTTGATGGAGCCACACCTCCTGACACACCTACTGTACCAATAAAAGTTTCCTTTTATGGCGAGTCAAAGGATTTTGACAATAAACAGCAAGAAGAAGCTACTGCTGAAACCAAGCCAGTTCCTTCAGCTGGTACCAGTAGCGGCGGGAGCATCAGCCAGTCTGGAATACAGTCAATCCTATCAACACTGAGTGATGAGAAACTACAGGAACTAGCATCAGCAATGTCTACAATACAGCCGTCACAAGAGGGTGTGTCCTCACCAGGTCAGGCCCCGCCCACTGGCAGTGAGAGTGAGAGTAACGTGAAGCCAGTGATTGGTCAGAGAGAATCCAAACCATCTCTTGATGAACGACTGTTAGCAATACAAACTAACATTAACACTAATGTAGTGACCACACCTACTGACCAGACTCATTCTAATAAAGGACCTGAACTTACTAAAGGGATTGAAGGAGAGAGGTTAAGGGAAGTGGGTGGGGCAGGGTACCAGGGTGGGGGCGTGGCTACAAGCAGTGACCGAGGTGCCTATTCTGCTGTACGGAGTACTAGTGGACACTATTCATATACCAGTTACCATGACAACGTCCCTCCTGATCAACAGTACCCCCATGAGTACTCAAGGGACTCTTACAATGAAGGACCACCTCACAATAGACCATACCATGGAGACCCACCTCACAACAGACCATACCATGGGGACACACCTCATAACAGAGGACCTTATGGAGGTAGAGAACCTTATCATGGAGGCAGAGGACCTTATCATGGTGGACAGTATGAGGAGTATTATAATGGACCTGAGGATCAGCAACACTACTGGGGTCAGTATAATTATTTTAAACTATTCATGAATAATTCTGTTTGATGCTAATGATATGAATGAGGTTTCCAAATGCTGTGGAGACTACTACATGATGCAAAAATACGACAAATTAACTGCTTGTCATAACTATGTCTCCATGGATGTGTTTAAACAGATAAACATCCTATGAGGTGTTAAATGGAATTTGTAAACCCTGGGCTTTGCCCTCTGTTTCCAAATTCCATAAACACTTTGTGGGAGGTATTTATCCATTACCTATTGTTTTATCTCACAGATTATAGAGGAGACAGATCCAATAGAAGATATTCTCATCATCATAGAGGAGGAGGAGGAGGAGGTGGACATTATGATAGGAGGAATAGTGAGGGATCATCTTATCATCAGAGGACCAATAGGTGGAACAATAACTGAAATACAATAACTAATGAATATCATTGTGTCATTGTTTTTTTATTTTTAATATTATGAATACAATTCTCCTGTTTTGAGTGTTAAGCACTGACGGTATTTATTGCCACTTGTGAAAAATACCCGTGAATATCCATTCCTCAGTAGCTAAGGAAAGATGAAGTTTGTCACCAAGTTGTTCTTAGCAGTCTTATTAGCTCTTCTTCTCTTTCTTGTGTTCAGATATGTAAGTGTATGTTATTGTAGCAGAGTAGAGTCAGCTGATGGGGGAGGTGGTGGATGCTAGTATAAACTTGTTTATTTTTAGGCTCCAGGAGAGATCATGGATACTAGAAAAGGACCTAGTATCAAGAGTACTCTTGCTAGTACCTATGGTGAGGAGGAGGAAGACCATATGCATACAGACAAGGTAATGTCATGTCTGTAGATAATGCTTAATAATTCCTTCAATAGCTGCTACCTGATCCACTCAGACATGGCCAGTATCCTAACAATCAGAGTGACCTCTGGATACAAATATCAAAAGAGTTTATTGTAAGAATCATTTCACAATGCTACACTAGTAAAGTCTGTTTTACTAGATAAGGAGACTAGGTTACCTTGACAAGAGAGATGGGAACAATGTTAGCATTAACCTCCTATCAATGCAGTATGAGAAGAAAGGACACCCTCCAGCCATATTCCTCAAGATTTATGATAAATATAACCAGGCTGTCTCTTGCCTGTCTACCTCATTAGAACTTGGTTCTCTCAAAGGCAGAGACACCTATGTACTTTATTTGATACGCAGTCCACCGTTAATGCCTGATCAGACAGGTTCTGTATCACATGTCACAATATCTACCAACAAACAATGTCTTGCTGAGTCTGATTCTATTCTCATCAGGATTGTTGAGGATAAACCGCCTAAATATAATTTTGGGATATGTCTTCATAAAGCATTTGAGAACCTTTCCCCTAAAGTCATTCATGATTGGGTCAAGTTGAACATGGAGTTAGGAGCAGAAGTCATAATGCTGTACCTCCAAATGAAGGCTCCACAGGAGGTTTATAACGTATTACGACCTTACATTGACAAGGGGAGAGTAGAAGTATTGGACTGGCAGTTGGAGCCACCACTAACCAGTGTTGATTCATACTACTATGGACAGACTGGAGTTATATCTGAATGTATTTGGGAGAATATGCATAAAGTGAAATATCTCGGACTGAATGATGCAGATGAGTTCTTTGTTCCTTTGAAACACAACAACATACCAGATATGCTGAGAGAACTGGAGACTATAGAAGAAGCAAGGAGAGCTGGTTCATTCATATTTACTAATGCACTGCTCAGAGGTTCCAAGGCCCTGCCCATTGTTACTGAAGCATTAAACTCAAAGAGCTGTGACGGATTGAGAGTTGATTCACTACCAGTTTACTTCAAGAGGTCTGAGTATTGTCTTGAAACAGGAGGCCAGTCAGTAAAGATGATAGTTAAACCTGATGCAGTATTCACTGCATGGGGACACCTTCTGCTGTCTTATCGGTCAGACAAGTACTTAAAAGAATACATAGTTCCTGATACAATGGGCCTCTCCTATCATTACAGGCCAGGTTGGAATGACTATAAAGGATGTACCACACCAATAAAAGAAACAAGGATCATTGAAAAGTTCTTTACTAACATAACACATTGTAGTGTGTTGTAAAATGAGGCTTCATCACTTAATTATCGATATTATATATATTAGTTTTATAGATTACCAAGGGTAGCTATATAAATATTTGCAGCAATCCTTACAAAGGAAAAGGGTGTGGCTCATTTGCTCCCATCCCAAATTCCCAATTGCAATGGCGTCAAAGATGACTGAGATATGTACTATTTGTCAATCTACATACTCTGATCCACGTCTACTACCTTGCCTTCATAGTTTTTGTAGGGCCTGTCTTAGCAGGCTTCCTTCGGTCAGAAGTAGAACAGTCAAATGTCCATTGTGTAGAACTGAACACAACCTAGGGACTGGCGGAGTTGATAAATTATTGGCCAACACACAACTGGCTGGTAAAGTGAGCCTTCCGGTTCAAAAGTGTGGCCAATGTCGAACTCAAAAAGTAGTGAGCTTTTGCTGTGAATGTGAAAGCTATCTTTGTGACCTCTGCCATCAGGCACATACACGTATGGCCACATTCCAGACTCATAAGGTGGTTGACCCTAGCCAGGCACAGATGAAGCCCAAACCAAAGTCTTTCAAGTGTTTAAACCATCCAAAGGAATTGCTTGATGTTTACTGTGTCTCTTGTAAAGTTGTAATATGCCGAGACTGTGCCTTGTACACTCATCAAGGACACAAGTTTAAGCCAGGAGAAGAGGCTGCAACTGATATTAAAAAACGTTTAAAATCAAATCGTGATCAGCTGCAAACTAATTTGGAAACGTTTCGTTCACACGCCAAGACAATTGCATTAGTAGAGAAACATGTCACTACATATCCAGATAAAATGAAGTCCTTCATCACGTCACATTTTGAAGCCCTCAAGTTACAGTTGGAACAGCGCAAGGCGACTCTTTTAAGAGACGTAGACACTCAATATAATGGTTTCTCTAAAACACTTTATTGTGAAAAAGATATTGTAGAAACTGGTATTTGCAAACTTGAAGCTGGAATAAATTTTGCTGACCAATTAGTTCGTAGTGCTGACAAATTGGAAGTTTCTATTTTGGGTACTCAAGTACTTTTGTCAATGCAAGAATCACAGACTCTATCTTGGAATCCTTCAACCATCAAAAATCTTGGACCATTAGCATACATAGCACAAGTAGAAGCTAATCCATACCAAGCACATGATCCATACCAAAACTACCATGGAGCTTACCCAATTGCTTCGCATTCACAGCATCTAGGAATGTCAGATATTCTTTCAAATGAAGAATATTTAATTCAACACATTGGGCTATTGAGGCTTGTCAATAATTTTGAGTTACAGCTATACCCAAAAGGATATCAGGGACACAATGCATCTGCAAAATTAAAAAAAAGTATAGTAGCATTGATGTCTGCAAGTCATTTAAGAGGTAATGAAAGAGCTACATTTGTAAAGAATGGGACATACTGCATAGAAGCTGAAGTTTTTCTACACCAAAATAAAGCAATTTTTCCCAATTTGAGTATTTCCTGCAAGTGTAACGGTCCAGCTCCAGCTAGTGCTTCGAAAAAGCAAATTAATTGTTCTACAGCAAAAGTTCTTGGTGGGGACAGTGAAAAGTGGAAAATTACTTTCCAATCATTAGAGGCAGGAGACTACGAAGTGACAGTGAAGCTTCTCATTAATGACGATGAATTTAGTGAAAAGATGACAACTATCACATTAGAAAGATCAGGTCAAGTTGAAGTTCACTCCCAACAGCACTACTACAATCCTCAACCAAGACAAGTGCATTGGTCACAACAAGATGTTTATGGTTATGATTATGATGATTAATGCAGTTTTGTTTGTCCTTTTATCGGTATTTAGATTTTTTAACTTTTTAATAGACTTTGTTTTTTCTTTATTTTTGTAAGAATTAGATTATAGTTTAGATCTATCACCAAAAATTTACACTTCCTCGCCTACATAAACAGCTTACACAGTATCCTCCTACACTTGAAGTTACTTGTTGGTTAGTTTCCTTACCCTAGTTACAGCAATGAATCAGCGACAGAGCTTCACTTTTCCACAGTCTTCCTTTCAATTTGGTCCCAATATCACCAGCTTATCATTGAGACCAACTCTACAACCCTTACCTATTCCAGTTAGTCCAGCAGCTACAGATGATGGCAGTACTGCTGTAGCTACACCTAGTGGCCAGTCATGTGGTCAGTGCCAGTCAGCAGATGAGTCTGTTAGATACTGCAGTAAGTGCTGCTGTTTCCTTTGCAAGCCCTGTACTGATTCACACAAAAGAATGGCCACATTTAATACACACGATCTAGTTCTTCCTGAAGAAGCAGACATAGCTTCAAAGTACAATTGTCCAAAGCATTCAAGTGAATCTCTCAACGCTTATTGCATGACTTGCAAGTGTTTGATCTGTCAGGACTGTGAGCTGTGCTATCATTACAAACACGAGACCAAGTCAGTTACATCAGCTAGAGAAAGCATAAAGGCTCATTTAAAATCAGATTTTGAGTGTCTTTTAAAACACTTGAAGTCATTCCAGTCTCACTCTGAAGAGATTGCTGAAGCTGAAAAGCACACCACTTCTTATCCACACAAGCTAAAAGGGTTCATTAGTGAGAATGTGAAGGATACAGAGCATAAGGACAAGTTACTCAAAGAAGTTGACACTCACTACAGCCAATATTCAAAAGCACTCTCCACTGAAAAGGATTCAGTGAATAAGGCAATAGGAATGCTGGAATCTGAGATAAAATCAGCTGATCAGCTTATGAAAAACAGCAAATTATCATTATTAGAGTTTGCTGTTCAAGGTTGCAAATCAATGTCATCAATGGACAAATTAAAATCAATGATATGGAATCCTATTAATTTTGGGCCTTTACTTTGTGTAAATGACAAGCTTGTTTCAGCACGGCCAGTAAAGACCGGAGGATGGGGACCGCCCACTACAAGTGCCAGTACCAGTGACACTGATATTAAGCTGATCAATGGATCAGTTTCCTTTAGTATAAATGAACCAATAACCTCATTCCACATTGTGAAAATAGATTTTAAATGGACAAGAATGGCAGCGTTGCCCACAAATTTCCGCTATCGTTCTACGACGAAGTTGCTGTTTCCAGATTTTGATATTTCTTGTGTTGTCATTGGCCCAAAACAACGAGCAGTTCCTTGCAAAATAGATGAAACCTCTAAATCTAACGATAATGAAGCCTCGTGGAATATTTCTGCTAAAACCGAAAGTCCTTTTACAATTAAAGCAGAATTAAAATTAAATGGTGATGTTTATCGTCAAATCTCAAAATATTATAAATATTAGTAACTATTATTAGTAAGAATGTAGCTATTCATTAGATCTACTTTTGTTATACTTTATGACCACATTAAAAGGTCAAATTCCTTGTTGTGAACACTAAGCAACAATAACAGTTACTATTATTATTTTTTGTAGTACTAGTATTAATTAAATTTTATCATTATTTTTGTAGTAGTATTAATTAATTTTTTATCATTATTCGATTATTAATTGTCTTTAAAGTCTGGTTTACGTTTCTCAAGGAAGGCAGTCATTCCCTCTCTTTTGTCATCAGTAGCAAATGAAGAATGGAACAATTTCTTCTCATACAACAAACCCTAAGTACACACACAGCATGTATTAATACAGTACAGTACATGCAGTATTAATACAGTACATAATGTATTACTGCAGTACATTGTTAGTTCTTACATTACTGAGTGGTAATTCGTCAGACATGTTAACGGCTTCTTTACACATTGCAGCTGCAATCTGTGAGAACTCACCAATACGTTCACCTAACTTGATAGCCTCTCCCACCTACCAGTAGACATAATACAAAAGACACATATAATAAAGGTGTTTAATTCATTAATTCATTAATGGTGTTTAATTCATTAATGGAGTCTATTTACCAGTTCCTCTACCGGAAACACTTTACTAACAAGACCTGCTTTCTCTGCCTCCTGTGCACTCATAAATTCTCCTAATACTCAACATTAAAGAGGCTCTAGTGTCTCTCCATTGTTACCTGTTAGTATCATTTCCATTGCTTTTGATTTCCCAATGGCCCTAGTTAGTCTTTGGGTGCCTCCTGCTCCAGGTATTGTACCCAGTGTAATCTCAGGCTGGCCAAACTTTGCCTTTTCACCTAATAATGCATTTTAATATTGAACGGATTGTCAACAGTCAAAAGAATGAAGAAGCATGTTTTTTCAAACAACCAACAGCTGCTCTCTCCCTCTCTCTCTCTCACCTGCATATATAATATCACACATCATGGCCACCTCACAACCTCCTCCTAAAGCGAATCCATTCACAGCTGCTATTGTTGGTTTGGGACACTTTGAAATGATGTCCCAATGAGATAGGAACTTTCGAGCATAGCAATCCTGAAAAGACTTATCCTTCATCTCAGCAATATCAGCTCCAGCAGCAAAAGCTCTTTCACTACCTACAGCATCAGAGAACCATTAGACTGTACTACCATTAGACTGTACTACCATTACACTATACTACCATTACACTATACTACCATTAGACTATACTACCATTAGACTGTACTACCATTAGACTATACTACCATTAGACTATACTACCATTAGACTGTACTACCATTAGACTATACTACCATTACACTATACTACCATTACACTGTACTACCATTATACTATACTACCATTACACTATACTACCATTACACTGTACTACCATTATACTATACTACCATTACACTATACTACCATTAGACTGTACTACCATTACACTATACTACCATTAGACTATACTACCATTAGACTGTACTACCATTAGACTATACTACCATTAGACTGTACTACCATTAGACTGTACTACCATTAGACTGTACTACCATTAGACTATACTACCATTAGACTATACTACCATTAGACTGTACTACCATTAGACTATACTACCATTACACTATACTACCATTACACTGTACTACCATTATACTATACTACCATTACACTATACTACCATTAGACTGTACTACCATTACACTATACTACCATTAGACTATACTACCATTACACTGTACTACCATTATACTGTACTGTATAAAACCATTACACTGTACATTGACATACAATACATATAATACCATTATACCATCATACTAGTATACAATACCATAACACACTGCAATACTGTACAGTGTACTATTAACAGCATACCAGTGATCACAATGGCGTCAATGCTGGTATCAGTTTCCATTTCTTGAAGTGCTTCTCCTATTTCAGAGACCAGCCCATCACAAAGGGCATTCAGTGCTTTGAGACGATTCAACTGAATCAGGCCAACATTTTCTATTATATATATTAATAATGATTAAAATTAAATATAATAACAAGAACATTAATTAAAAGAATAATAATTTTATATTAATTTCTCTTACTCTTTTCTCCTCTCTTGTCCACTTTAATATACTCGTACTGTACTGCACTGCTCGTGTGGAGTCCTTCCCCTCTCATCACTCGCTGGAATGAGCTCAACATTCCTCTGGATAGACCTACCCTGTACAGTGACATATTGGCAGTGGGCGTGACTGGTATTAGTCACACCCACTAACCACGTGTACTGATAATGGCCTCCAATAGCTCATTCTGTAGAGATGGTTCATTATTATCAGTAGTTAATGGAGGGAATCAAGTATCAGTGTGGAACACGGCTACTGGTAGACAGGTCTGTAGAGCAACTGGTCACTGGTCCACTGTACTGTCCACTGGCTGGTCTGAAGGATGGGACCAGGTACCATACATTACCATTACAATGTACTGTAGCAGTGATCAGGGGGATGGATGGTTGGTGGAATCATGGTTCAAAATGGCTGGTTTATTATCGTCTTGTTGCCCCGCCCCTTCAAGCGAAGGGGCGGGGCAACGAGGCCAGGTTTATTATAGGCCATACCTTACATTGTGTGTGTCCTCCTCCTCCTTGCAGTCTAACCAGAAGAAGAGAGGTTCACCATTACTAGCTATTGGGGTTGAGAATGATGGTCTGATAATATGGGATATCGACCAGAATGAACAATGTGCAACTATGGTGAGCTATATTTAGAACTATGTGATGATGTAATGTTACTAATAATAGCCAGTGGATGGTTGTGGGGGTGTGGTCAGTATATCATGGAGTGGTAATGATTCATTGTACGTTACTGATGGATCTAAACTGGTCTACCAATGGACAGTAGGATCAGGCTCTTTGGAAAGGTAATAATAATAATAATAATAATAATAATAATGTATGTATAATGGTTTAAAGTTGCTCAATAATTGGATTGTATTAATTTTGGCCAAATTTTGCCAAAAATGAAAAGATCAGAATTTCCCACTTTTATATTTTTTCCTGATACATATACATGTTCTTATGTTGCGTGGAAAGTTTGAGCTGAATCCGATCAAATTTGAATTTTTTATTATTTTTAAAGTTGCTCCAAAATCGGACAAAAGTCCCTGTACTATAGTACAGGGATTTTGGCCAAATTTTGCCAAAAATGAAAAGATCAGAATTTCCCACTTTTATATTTTTTCCTGATACATATACATGTTCTTATGTTGCGTGGAAAGTTTGAGCTGAATCCGATCAAATTTAAATTTTTTATGATTTTTTAAAGTTGCTCCAAAATCGGACAAAAGTCCCTGTACTATAGTACAGGGATTTTGGCCAAATTTTGACAAAAATGAAAAGATCAGAATTTTTCACTTTTATATTTTTTCATGGTACATATACATCTTCTTATGTTGCACGGAAAGTTTGAGTTAAATCCGATCAAATTTGAATTTTTTATGATTTTTTAAAGTTGCTCCAAAATCGGACAAAAGTCACTGTACTATAGTACAGGGATTTCAGCCAAATTTTGCCAAAAAATGAAAAGGTCAGAATTCTTCTATTTTATTACATTTCCTGATGCATTAGCTCATTCTCTGTTCAATTCCTTGATTATTAATGAGTTATAATTATATTTTGCAGGTGGAAAGCTGATAAAAATGGTGTTTCTTGTCTATGTGTTGGTGAAAGAACTTTATTAACTGCTGGGCGGAGCATTAAGCTATGGGATATCAGCACTCAAGCATTAATTAAAGTAAGATATGGCGTCCATTTTAAATTTTCATTTAATTTACTTCATTGCAGCGTTTCACTGGTCATGCTAGCAATGTTATGTCACTTTTCTTTGTCAACAAAAATCAATTTATATCTGCAGCTGATAATGAAAGGAATATTAGTCTTTGGTGAGTTGTTATTATTATTATTTATTTATTTATTTGTAATTTGTTTAGGAACATTGCTACAGGTGGTAGTGTCTCTTTGGTTTGTGAAAGTAATGTCCTATCAGTTCATGGTATTGAAGATGAGGGACAGGTATTGGTTACTTACTTTATAAATGTCTGCTCACTCTCTCTCTCAGTTCAAGATAGGGTCTGTGTGTGATGATGGGGTCGTTCAATTATTTGAAATTGATTCTTATACTAAAGTACCTGGTCCTCAGGAACCAGCTGCCAGCCTTCAATTTGTAACTCAATCCACCTCAAAGCAAAAGGTGAAGCTAATAGGTTACTCTATTATAGATGTACTTGTGGTTATTGTACATCAACAGTCTTATATCCACATTACTGGTTTGTTAACTCCCACTGGTCTAATTAGTACCCACACTCTTATTCACTGTCCCTGTCACCCCACAGGTTCCTCTTAGTATTCCAGTGTTAGCTCTACATGTTTCTTCCAGTCCTGGTGATATGGTGATAGCTCATACCTCAGTGGTTCGGCCAGTGTTTGAGACTATGGTAAGTGGATGGGTATAAAGTCTGACCTCCTCCATTGCTATTTTAATTGTAGCCTTTTAAACAATCCGAGTCTCATTCTTTATTGATAAGAACAGTCCCTAAAGGATTATTAGTACCCACACCTGCTCCTGGCTCTGGTGGGGGGAGTGGCTCCGCTGGTAAAGGAAGCGTGTCTATAGTTAGTCTCTCCACCCCACGGACTATACGACAGGACACTGGACAGGACACTGGACGGGACACTGGTGGAGACACTGGTCGGAACAGATTAGAGGAACAGGTTCCAATGTATCAGAGACTCCAGTCACTCTCTCTATTGGAGTCTGACGAGAATGATAAAAGGTTTCACCACATTGATGTTGTTGTTGTTTATTGTTATTGTTTATTGTTATTAAGGTCCAAACTATCGGCTGAGAGTCTCTCGTTGCTTGTTCTTCAGGCGGTTCACAATGATGATAAGAAGTTACTGGAGCAGGTTATAAGAATAGACACAAAGAGAGTGATCGACTCAACAGTTAGGAAGCTATCTATAACTGCCATTGTACCTTTTCTAAAAGCAGTAAGTAATGGAATTATTTATTTATTAATTAATTTATATTCTGTAGCTGATAGATGCCATACATGTTAATCCGGCTAAGACTAATGTTATTCTGTGGGTTAGGTCAGTCCTGTTAAACCACACCTCCTACCTCCTCACAGTGAGCCTCCATACTCTTGATTAGCCTAGCAGCTGTTTCTAAAGTGAGAGCTAAAGCTGTAATGATGGCTCCCATCAATGAGTGCATATACCTCTCAGTGTCCATCCAGTAACACTGTGTCTGTGTGTGTGTGTGTGTGTGTGTGTAGGTGCCACATCTTTTAGATTGTTTGAGTGTGTTCTATCAGTCGATGGAGAGCAGGACAGCACTGTTTAATAAAATGGCTAAAATTGAGGGGAAACTGGATCTACTATTAGCACAAGTTAGTTAGTTAGTGGATTCACATTATGCACACAAGCACAAGTGTCTGGTGATATCCCATCATTGCTCAGTTCAGTGTTTCATGTACTTGTACATTATAGTCTCGTGTAGTTGATTGTATAATGTTTATTGAAATGTACACGTGTACAGGTTACTGTGTAGTACAGTTTATTGCTAGTCCTAATGGATATATTTATATTAATTGTGTACATGTCCACAGTCTAAAGCTGATGATGATGAGAATGATGATGAAGAAAGACTATTAACAACTCCAGGAGCAATAGTAACAGCTGGTGAAGGTAAGAGAGTGAGTTATGGTCCCTCCATTAATGATTGACTGCTGTAGATGAGGAAGATGAAGATTATAATGAAGGAACTAGTGACATAATCATATCAAGTGAAGAGGAGGAGGAGGAGGTAATCATGTTTAAAGATTGGCTGTCACCTTATTTATTAATAGGAAGAAGATATAATGGATACTAAATAGTCAGTTTGGAATAATTTAATTTCTTGTATTATAATAATTTGGCAAAAATAAGAACATAATTTATTTTATTATAAAAATAATTTCACTATCCAGCTAATGGTGTGTTTCCTGTTTTTGATAAAATTAACAACAAAAGTAACAAGAACGTGGCCTATTAAATTAAATAAATAAATAATAACATTTAGTTCAGTCTCTTTTTGTTTTTGGGCTTGCTTTGATATATCGCTGGTAAAAGAAGTTGGCAAAGAGAATAGCATAAGATCCATAGATGATCATACCAGCATAGAACACATTGATATCTATTTCACAAGCTTCTCCAAAGCTATAGCTCCTAAAGGCAGTGAAGTTAATGACTAGAGCAACAACCATTTGTGACAGCTGGAATATAGTAATACACCTTGAGACAGCTGAAGGGACCCTGTACCCTAATGCTTTAATGGCATAGTAAGAATACATGGCAGCGTGTACTGAATAGTTCATGCTACCAAACCAAATACCAATAGCACTACTGACTGGTCGACCCAGCCCGTAGAATGAATACACTAGGACTGTACAGTGATGATACCAATGGAGGAACTGTAAAGGGCTTTTACGAAGAATGACAAAAGCAGTGTCACCAAGTTCTAGTACTTTAGACAGAGTAAATACAAAGCACCATAGACTGATGTGTGGATTATAAAGAGCTTCTGTCTTGCAGACTGATTCAGTGAGACCCGACCTGAGTAGGATATCCAACAAATGAGGTACGAGACAAGTGGAACCAATAATGGAGAATATGGCGAGGAACAAGTTCCAAGCAAAGAGCACTCGTCTGAGGTCGTATGGAGGACGAGTAGACATCCACTTCTTCCCTGAGAAGACCAGAGCAACATAGAGAAGGCACAATGGGAGAGTCCAGAGCCAGTTATTGTAGAGCCATGACTTGGCAGCAGAGAAATCAAACCTTGATTCAAAGTCCCTGAGGTAAGGGACCCTCTCTAATGGAGTGGAGAGATACTTCAATGGAGGAGACATGAGGAGAAGAGCTGGAGGAATGGTTGCTATTACATTTGATTATGTAAACAGTAGATCTACAGTACCCACCCAAGAAAAGGTCATACTGACTATGATAAGGTCAAATAAATTCAATTTAATTCACATAATTGCTCTAAAATTATAAATTTCCTATGTCAGCAAATGGAATCTACCACTAATATTATAATAAATTCAGTTAGTCTTTCTCTTTTTAATGACGTATCGATCAAAGAAGTACCAGCCAAACAGAAGAGCATAAGACGCATACATGGCAATGCTAGCCTTGAAGACAGACCAGTCAAACTGGCAGTCTATAAACTCATTCCGATACAAGAACCCAACCACATTAATGAGGATACCAATAAACATCTGGGTCAGTTGGAATATCGTGATCCAGAGTGCTACCCTTGATGGGACCCTGATACCATAAGACACTATAGCGTAATATGTGTACATGACAGAATGGACAATAAGATTAACACCAGCGAACCAGTGGCCGGCCCCAGTGACCAGGTTACCCAAGCAATACCACGAGAACATCAGTACAGTCACGTGATGGTACCAATGGAGGAACATTAGCTTCTTCTTTCGTAAAACAATAAACACGGTGTCGCCAAACTCAAATATCTTTGAGAGTACAAATAACACAGCCCAGAGTGTAATGTGAGGGTTGAAGAGCCCGGGTGATATACAGGTGGTGTAGGGGAACCCTTTCTCATAGACAGTGTACAGGAGTAGGGGGACTATTGAGAATGAGCCCATGATGGAGAATGCTGCCAGCCCAACGTTCCACATAAACAGCAACCTCTCCAGACGGAACGGGGCTCTCTCCTTCATTGCTAGAGTGCCAAGAAAAACGAATGCAACGTAGAGTCCACTGGTTACAAAAGTGAGATAAAAGTTATCATGTAGCCAGCGAATAGATCCTCTGGCATTGAAGGCTTTCTCCAGCGGGCCAGTAAAAGGAAGATACTCTAAAAGAGACATTGAGGACCTGTCCATAGCCATAGTCACCAGCTAGAGTCTCCTCCGGCACCAAATGCGAGACCAAACGACACCAAACTCACCCTGTACTGCAATAACTGCAGTATTTACTTGTGGGCAGCCACTCCTCCAATAATTATAGCAACAATACGGGTGTGGCTATGACGTCATAGGGTGGTACTAAATTAAATTGGTTGCTAGGATACAGTACAATTATACAATAATGGCTGGTGCTAGTGAAGAGATGGAGGATGGTTTTGAGGTAAATCCTTTGGCTAATCCAAAAGGAATCAAACTCTCTTGTCACCTCTGTCAAAAACCAGCCAGGATACAGTGCCCTAGCTGTAGATCAACCTACTACTGGTTAGATACAACATCAATTCATGGAGTATATATATGTAGTTGTCATTAATTTCATATCCCGTGTAGCAGTGTAGATGACCAGTTGGCTGACTGGAGGAGCATTCATTCTCAAGTTTGCAGTTTAATAGCTTCACTTAAACCACCAGAGACTCATGCCAACTCTGACACCGAGAGAAAACAAAGAAAAAAACACCAACAACAAACAAGAGTAAGAACAACAACAATAATAATAACAACAATAATAATAATAAGAACAACAACAACAATAATAATAATAATAATAATAATAATAATAAACATTTTTACTAGGACCGCATAACAGAAATGGCACTGACAGAAGCAAGGAAACACCTCCACAATGAAGACTATACCTTGGCCTTCCCTCCATCTTTACTTGCACTGAAGTTACTGACAGACACTCATGGACCAGCTCACTTGGAACTAACTCCTGCCCTGCTACTGCTGGCACAATCATCTCTAGGTAGCACCATTGAGTTATTGTCACCTAACATCTTGACATAGACTCTTACCTCAAGTCAAATGTCATTAGTTACTGTACAGTGATGCTGCTCCCATTAGCACATGCACAATCATTATGTGACAGTGCCTTATTCACACTTGATCAATAGCTGATCTTGTTTGTAGGACAAGATCAGTTACGTAATGCAGAGAAGTTCTTGAGTCAGGCACACTGGACCGTACTACAGAACAGTCAGACCTCAGCCTCTCTCCACTCACAGCTTCATCGTAACTTAGGACTCCTGGCAGCAGCTAGAGAAGAGTACCTAATGGCCAAGAAGCACTTTGCTGAAGATGTAATTTGTGTATAATTATTAATGAAGTAATGCATCCTCTTGATAGATATATCAGTCAAGTATAGCTTATGGTACTCAGTCAATAAAAACTGTAGGCGGTTTGTTCCAGCTGGGGAATATATTCTTAAAGGAAGACAAGCCAGTGGTAGCTCAATCCTTCTTTAATGAGGTGGATAAGTACATGTACATGAATGTTTTACCTTTATACTGTTGTATAGGTCATTAAAATATGGCTGATACATTTAGATGGTATTATACAAGAAATGATTAAAGCTTTGCAGACTCCTCCATCAACTTTTGCACTGCCAGGAACAAAAGATCCACTGGACAGCATTGATACGATGAGTAAGAACCAAACCCAATAGAAGATACATGTACTGAACCACACCCAATAGAAGATACATGTACTGAACCACACCCAATAGAAGATACATGTACATCGTAACTTGAATAATTGAAGTCAGAATCAGCTCAAACTTTCTACACAGCATAAGTACATCAATATGTATCAGAAAATGTAATAAAAATTTGGGGTGATTTTGGAGCCATTTTTTGAAAAAAACCATGGGCTATAGTACAGGGAAATTTTCAGAAATTGGCTCGTTTTTTTAAATGGCCATAACTTGAAAATTTGAGCTCGGAATCGGCTCAAACTTTCTACATAGCATAAGTACATCAATATGTATCAGAAAATGTAATAAAAATTTGGGGTGATTTCGGAGCCATTTTTTGGAAAAAACCATGGGCTATAGTACAGGGAAATTTTCAGAAATTGGCTCGTTTTTTTAAATGGCCATAACTTGAAAATTTGAGCTCGGAATCGGCTCAAACTTTCTACATAGCATAAGTACATCAATATGTATCAGAAAATGTAATAAAAATTTGGGGTGATTTCTGAGCCATTTTTTGGAAAAAACCATGGGCTATAGTACAGGGAAATTTTCAGAAATTGGCTCGTTTTTTTAATGGCCATAACTTGAAAATTTGAGTTCAGAATCGGCTCAAACTTTCTAGACAGCATAAGTACAACAATATGTATCAGAAAATGTAATAAAAATTTGAGGTGATTTTGGAGCCATTTTTTGGAAAAACCATGGGCTATAGTATAGGGAAATTTTCAGAAATTGGCTCGTTTTTTTAAATGGCCATAACTTGAAAATTTGAGCTCGGAATCGGCTCAAACTTTCTAGACAGCATAAGTACATCAATATGTATCAGAAAATGTAATAAAAATTTGGGGTGATTTCTGAGCCATTTTTTGGAACAAACTATGGGCTATAGTACAGGGAAATTTTCAGAAATTGGCTCGTTTTTTAAATGACCATAACTTGAAAATTTGAGCTCGGAATCGGCTCAAACTTTCTAGACAGCATAAGGACATCAATATGTATTAGAAAATGTAATAAAAATTTGGGGTAATTTTGGAGCCATTTTTTGGAAAAAACCATTGGCTATAGTACAGGGAAATTTTCCAAAATTGGTTCGTTTTTTTAAATGGCCGTAACTCAAAAATTTGAGCTCGGAATCAGCTCAAACTTTATACATAGCATTAGGACATCAATATGTATCAGAAAATGTAATAAAAATTTGGGGTGATTTCGGAGCCATTTTTTGGAAAAAACCATGGGTGGAAATTTTCAGAAATTGGCTTGTTTTTTAAATTGCTGTAACTCGAAAATTTGAGCTCAGAATCTGCTCAAACTTTCTACATAGCATAAGGACATCAATATGCATCAGAAAATGTAACAAAAATTGTGGTTTTTGGTCGAAATAATATTTCTAAAGTGAGTGACAATTCTCACCTACAGGTACATGTACTTAAAAGGTGGCCGGTATAACATTTTCCTTTTTTCTTTCAGATGTGGCTGAGAGAGTTGAAGCCAGACAACAGCTACAGACTGTACTGTCACTCCAAGAGATTCAGTCGCCTTCTTTTGCATATAAAGCTTGTTTCACACTATCACTCCTCCATGTAATCATGAAGGAATATCCACAGGTATATACAGTGTAGCCTTTATAATAGGGACTCCTTTATAATGGAGCACTTCTATAATGAGGACACTTTGTAATGTCACAATTGGTACGAAATGAGGACACTTCTACAGGTAGTGTGGGCCCAATAGTGTCCTTAATAAAGAGGCTACACTGTACATGTATTAAGGACAGGTAGTGTGGGCCCAATGGTGTCCTTAATAAAGAGGCTACACTGTACATGTATTAAGGACTGGTAGTGTGGGCCCAATGGTGTCCTTAATAAAGAGGATACACTGTACATGTATTAAGGACAGGTAGTGTGGGCCCAATGGTGTCCTTAATAAAGAGGCTACACTGTACATGTATTAAGGACAGGTAGTGTGGGCCCAATGGTGTCCTTAATAAAGAGGATACACTGTATATACAATAATCTCTTCATATAGTCCCTAGCATACATTGATGAGTGTACAAAGATAAAGACTGGTAGCTCTACTGTCATTGAAGAAAGAGAATTTGAAGTAGGAGCAGAAACTACAGGAAAGGACATTGAAATACTAGTAGCTACTCTGAGGGAGAAAGAAATGTTTAAAAATGATAAATAATAATAATAATGATAATAATAATAATAATAATAATAATAATAATAATAATAATTGTTGTAATAACAATAATAGTTGACATTCTACTGCTATTAAAATAAAATCACTTATTCTTTTTAAAAAATACTCTTTTCTTTCTATTTTTGGTTCTCTCTAATTCTATTTTACTAACACCCTCTGTCTTTCCCTCTATCCTGTCTCCAGTATCAAACAATGGATCTCCTCCTCTTCCTGTGGCTACTTTACTTTTACTAAACTGATTCCAACTCTTGGAGGCATCAAAGAAAAGAGTGTCCTCATCACTGTCATCATCTTCATCATTCCTCCCCTTAGTAACTGCCTGTACTATTGACTTGGCAGCTGCAGACCCTTCACTGTGGTAGTACTGTTTGACAGCTGGTAACTTCATATGGGGACCTTTACTGTATTTCGTACTTCCTTTTATGGAAGTTGTCTCTTGGCTTGGCATTGGTGGTACGATCGATTTCTTTGTTGGAGATTTCATTTTAGTTTTATTACTAGCAGCTGGACCAATCACTCGTGTTTTAATGACCTGTTTCGGAGCTTTAGACTTCATTGGAATATTATCAGGAGGAGGCGGAGCTGGAGGGGGTGGGGCCACAGGAGACGATAACTTCTCAGCTTGTATGTCTAATAATTAATTAATTAATTAATAATAATTAATATTGATATCAATTTATTACCTTCTTTAGTTGGTAAGATTGTCTTAACTTTAGGCACAACATGAGTCAGTGCATCAGTAGAAAATGATTCAATTTCATCAAAAACTTTAGAATTAATTCTATTGACCATCTTACGAACATTAGTAACCACTCCTACAATATTAATAATAATATTAATAATTAATAATAATATTAATAATAACTTTAAAATACATATTGATGTGCATATGTATCACAAAACATTATAAAAATGGAGAAATCGCTATATTTCATTTTTCCTAAAATTTGGCCAACATCACTGTACTATAGTACAACTTTTAAAATTTGTAAAAAATCAAGATTAATTTTGATCTGAATAAGCTCAAACTTTCTATGCAACATAAGAACATGTATATGCATCAGAAAAAATTATAAAAAGGAACAATTCCTTCCTTTCCATTTTTGGTGAAATTTGGCCAAAGTCCTTGTACAGAGACTTTGGTCTGATTTTGAAGCAACTTCAAAATTGATACATTTTAATTAGAAATTAGTTTATGAGTAGACATACTTCCCACAGGAACTGTTGGTTTTGGTTCCCTAAACTTTATTTTGTTCAGCCATGATGTTGAAAATGAAGCAATTTCTTTTTGTAAAGTCCAAACAGTCTTAGGCCCTTCATCAACATTAGGACTTTCACTTTCAATCACTCTACCTAACGGCAAGCAAACAAAATAAATACAATACAATACACAATAATAATAATAATAATGATGTTACTTACCAACTTTGAATGCTCTCTTCTCCACTGGTTGCACATGCTTCAAGTCTGCTTTGTGTCCTTTCCTCCTCACCTCTGACAGTACGAATCTCTTCCTGTCTTTGGTGGGGAGTGTCTTCAAAGGAAGATAAGGAGGAGTGGGAGGAGGAGGAGGAGGTCTTTGATAATTCGAAGAGAACCTTTCTCTTGACTGTAGCTCTGACGCTAGCCTGTAGTCTTGAGCTAGTATAGACTTTCTTTCCTCCCTCTGTATCCTCTCAGCCAACTGGCGATCACTAGACTCCGTGTCATAAATGTCATCTCTTAAAGAACCTTCTTGGGCCTCAGGTGGGCTGGGAACTCTCGCCACCTCCTCGGCACTTCCTCTTAGACTATTAGCCGGGACTAAGTGAGGTACCCTGTAAGATGAAACAGATGAAACGGATGACACTAGTTCTTCCTCAGTATAAGAATGATACTCTTTTAACTCGTGCTGTGACAAGACCCCTCTAATAATTAATAATAATAATAATTAATAAAGACAAGGTTTACCGCATATCTTCAAATACATTTTCAACATTATTTGAGGATACTTCTAATGTAGAATCACCATCAACTGACGACTCCATTTGCTCCTGTACAATGTTAGAATTGATTATAAAGTAAACAGGTTCCTTTACTTGTAAGAACTTCATTAATTCTTCATCTTGTTCATCATTTTCATCAAAGTCAATCATCACGTGTCCTAAACTGTCCGTATGATCAAACACTGTCTCATCTTCTGGTCCCGAGGTCCCAGGGAGAGAGAGGGAGGGAAGGAGGAGCATCAGGTCACGTAATATTGACAAGAGAGAAGGTCTGTCCACTGGGTCCCAGGAGGTGCACCTGCACTCACAGAAATGGACATGTTTAAAATACGTGTACATGTACATACTTTTCAAAGAGAGTCCTGAACGTTTGATGGCAGTCGCTGCTAAGAGAAGGTCTTTCTCTTCTGATGAGTACCGCCACAATGACAGCTGGAGGCGGGAGGTGAGAGAATGGAATGGAGCGAGTCACCATTTCATACAACACCATCCCAAAACTGTACACATCAGCTGAGAAATGATACCGACCACAATTGAGTACTTCAGGAGCCGTCCAATGTACAGTACCCACATTACCTATTGATTAATGGGCGTGGTTTATTAAAGAGTGGGTGTGGTTTGTAGTCAATCATATCATTCCTTATAAGTACATGTAGTTTGAATTGTAGGATATGTAAAGAATGCAATCAATTCCACCCACTTATAACAGCCTACCTGTCATGGTTGCACTCTCCAGTCTCATTCTAGCTAGTCCAAAGTCACAGAGTTTAGCTTTACACAATGGAGGAGGGTTAGTGAGGAGGACGTTCTTACTCTTGAGGTCTCGGTGTAGTATATTGATGGAATGAAGGTACTGTAGGCCTCTTGTAATGTCGGCTAATAATTGAGCAATGACGTCAACTGAGAATATCGTCTTGTCAATATGGAGGTGGGAGTAGAGTGACCCGCCCCCCACATACTCCATGACAATCGCTAGTTTAGGAGGAGAGGGGGAGGCTGCCAGTAGCAATACAACATTTGGGTGTCTCAGAGTATTCATGATACACACCTCTCGCTTGAAGGAATCATGAGCCTCAGATGATAACTGGCCTGATGAGAACACCTGCAATACAAGACCAGGTCCAGTTTGATTGCAAGAAGGTTCACTTACCTTTATAGCTACATCATTTCCCTGCCAGGTACCTCTATATACCTCCCCACTGGCTCCCCGATCAAGAAGACGTCCCAACTCAATGGAATCAAAAGGAGTTGAGAGAGACTGAGAGACAGGGCCAATACCATGAGACAGTTGTGATATTAGTTGCAATAAAGTGACATTCCTCTAGATTAAGGATCAATAGTGTACGTTAATGAACGATAGATACCTTTACACTCTCCACTCGAGAGAGCTCCCTGCATAGAGGACACGGGAAGGACTCAACCCCTCTACCCAGTTCCTTGATACACAGACCACACAGCGTATGCCCACAAGACAGAGAATAAGGTACTCTCTTTACTCCCAAGGAGTTATAACAAACAGGACACTCGGAGGCTGACAGTCCTCTCTCCATTTACCCATAGATTATTAGAGTAAAATAAATTTACTCTACTAGCGATATCGATCCGGCCTGGAGACTCCTCCCAGTTGGTGCCACACCCACCGATCCTTATTTCCTGCCTATAAAAAAGAGCAGAACTCGCAGAATCCAGTCTCGACTGAAGGAGCATAGCTACTAATGGCAGGGAGAGAAGTCACTGTAGTAAAGGAAGGCTGGCTGCAAAAGAGAGGTATACCACAGTGTCCATTGGTTAGTTTCTATCATTAAGTAGGAGAATACATTAAGAACTGGCGACCAAGATGGTTCATTCTGTATTCTGATGGCAGCTTTAGAGGATTCAAAAACAAACCAGAAGATAAATTTAAAAGTGACCAAGATCCACTCAACAACTTTAGGATAGACGGTTAGGATTACATGTTGCTTATTGTTGCTGTTTATAGTTGTTGTTTATTGTTGTTGTTTATTGCAGCTGATGCTCATGTTATAATAGCAACAGACAAAAGTAAAAAGTTTGGATTTATAGTGAGGTATATATAATAACACTATCTTAATGTATACTTGCATGATGTTCATTCCACTTGTGAATTCAAGTAGCTAATGGGCACATCCTAAAATGGTGCATACCTAGATTAGTGATTACTCACAATTAATAATACATGACCTCCAGCATTCCCTTTACCATTGGTATGTGTGGGTGGGTAGATACATGGAGAGTGTGTAATTATGGAGTACATACTTTAGGTGTCTACAAATAACTACACTCATTGAAAGGAACCTTGCCACTGACACTGAGACTGAGCGGTAAGAGCAAACACTGTAACAATGTCAGTACTGTATTGGAGTGTGTTTGTTAGTAATTAGATGAGGGAGACAGCTGGAGCAGGTTGTTGTTTATGATTTCGTGTATCTGTAACCGACATAAGAAATCAAACATCATGTACATACACACGAACAGCCTCACTTTGTAACCCTTTGTGGAGGGACTTTACAGTTATCTTTTATTAATAGAGTCGAGTGGATATCTGCTATTAAGAAAGTAATTAGTTATCTCAAGAAAGCACAAGTTGAAGAGTTTGACCATCTGTCACCAAAAACAGCTGAAGCCTTAGCCTTTGCTTCAAAAACTCACCAAAAACCCTCACTTAAAGTACAGAACAATTGACGTTGACATGATTGTGAGTATTCATACCTACAGACAATGGAGGACTTTGAAATGTTGAAGGTACTAGGTAAAGGTACTTTTGGTAAAGTTGTTCTCTGTAGAGAGAAATCAACTGATGAAATATTTGCTATGAAGATACTTAAGAAAGATGTGATTGTTGCCAAGGATGAAATAACGCATACTTTAACTGAGAACAGAGTATTACAATCAACCAAACATCCTTTCCTCACTGTAAGATACATTAATGCACAGTGTATGTGTGTATTTCATTGGGTCATTGCAGCAACTCAAGTATTCATTCCAGACAGCAGACAGGCTTTGCTTTGTAATGGAGTATGTTAATGGTGGAGAACTCTTCTTTCATTTATCAGTTGAGAAGATGCTCACTGAGGAAAGAACTCGTTTCTATGGAGCAGAGATAACGCTGGCCATTGGTTACTTGCACAGTCTTGGTGTTGTTTATAGAGACCTGAAGGTATACAAAAGATATGCATTGATATGACAAGATGAGAAGAACCATTACATACGTACCCACACGTATATACTTGTGTTGTTTAGAAGTTGAGCTTACTACAAGATCAAATTTAGATTTTTAAGAATTTTTAAAGTCAGGCTATAGCCTTTTGGTCTGTGGCCAAATTTTGCCAAAAATGTAAAGAAAAGAATTCTCCATTTTATAATTGTATTTGATACATATGTACATGTAGCGGTCTCATGTTTATATTATTATTATTGTACATATTGATTGTTGTTGTTGTTTATTGTTGTTGTTGTTAGTTGGAGAATTTGCTGTTGGATAGAGATGGTCATATCAAATTGACGGATTTTGGATTATGCAAAGAAGAGATATCTTATGGAGCAACAACTAGAACTTTCTGTGGAACACCGGAATATCTTGCTCCAGAGGTACTGGTCTGATAGAGACTGACCCTCCATTATATAGTGTAGGTATTAGAAGATAATGATTATGGACGTGCAGTGGATTGGTGGGGATTAGGTGTTGTAATGTATGAAATGATGTGTGGGCGTCTACCATTTTATTCACGTGATCATGAAGTACTGTTTGAACTTATTTTAGTCGTAAGTGATTGAATTAATCATTAATAAGTGTTATTTTGCTAATTCTTGTGTACTTTTAGGAAGAAGTAAAGTTCCCGTCCCGACTATCAACTCTTGCTAAGGACCTATTGGATCGTTTGTTAACTAAAGCTCCGGAGAGAAGGTATGGTCTTTCTCATGATTGATTCAGCTCCATCCTGGTTCTCTCTTTAGGCTGGGGGGCGGTCCTGATGGAGTTGAAGAAGTGAAGGCTCATCCTTTCTTTTCCGTCATCAATTGGGATGACCTCTACAACAAAAAAGTGATTGAATGTTGTACTGTTCTCCATGTCTAAATGTGCATTTAGATAACTCCATCATTTGTCCCAAATATCAAAAGTGAGATTGATACTAAATACTTTGCTCCTGAATTCACTGGAGAAGAACCAAAACTAACACCACCCGATGCTGGTTAGTGCAACTCCTCTCTCTTTTTTATGCATTTAAGCATTTTGTTTAAGCCATAAATAAATTAATAAATTAATAAGTTTGTCTGTATAGATGATCCAGATGCTGGTGTTGGGAATTTACACTTTCAGGACTTTAGCTTTGTCCCTGAGGCTGGATCAAACTTGCAATAAATAATCTTTGCTGTCTCATTTCTTGCCTTTTTAATGTTTTACAATGTTTAATTTTAGTGTGTTCATGCACAATTCATTTTTCAAAGTTTGAATTGTTTGGGTATTTTTGAACACTTTGATTTAAACGGCCACTCCCATTTATTCTGCGCATGCTCAGAAAGTGTATCACTTTTGTGGATGCACAAACTTCCTCCGGCATCCTCCGCTCCAGTGGCAGTGAGATAGTCAGTGAGAGATTGGAAGTGTTTTGCTGTCCTTGAAGTGAACCGAGAGCTAGAGAGAGGAGAGGGTAATGGCAGAGAAAGGTGCCCCTCCCAAAGAGAGTGGCGATAGACTTATAGTGAAAGAGGGGTGGCTCCAGAAGAGAGGTAAGTCCTCTCATCTTCATACAGTAGGTGATATATACTTTCTTCTCTGAACAGGAGAATACATTAAGAACTGGCGGCCCCGCTGGTTTATACTCTATTCTGATGGGAGCTTTGTTGGTTTC
Organism: Amphimedon queenslandica; assembly: GCF_000090795.2. NCBI lineage: Eukaryota > Metazoa > Porifera > Demospongiae > Haplosclerida > Niphatidae > Amphimedon > Amphimedon queenslandica. The sequence goes on along the minus strand of NW_003546337.1, from coordinate 15,464 downwards.
AAGGCTAAGCCAGCGGCTGCTGATCTAGCACTGCAGGATCCACTAAACAACTTTAGAATAAATGGTAAGACAGCCACTCCCTTTACTGGTACCATCTTGTTCTAGCTAACGTGCAGCAACTCAAACAGGACAAGATTAAGAAGAATGCTTTCAGTGTGAGGTATGTATAATCATGTTATCCTTTTTTATACATATTTATCATAAATGATGCTACCTTTTCACAAACAACTATGAAGACAACAATAAGCAAATCTTGTTTGTATTTATACAATATTATTGTTTGTGTTTATGCAATTAATTGTGTACACTTACAGCTATTGTGTACAGTTATTCTGTCACTATGAGGAGTAGTAGTATTGTTAGGATAGTCTATTCAGTGAAATATGCCATTTCATTGCGACTCTTTGTAGGTGCCTTCAATTTACAACTTTTGTAGAGAGGAATCTCTGTACAGAAACTGAAGCAGAAAGGTAGTAGTAACACGTCATTAATTATAGTTTTAGCATACTTACTGTATGTGACTATGTAGAGAGGTATATTTTAAGGATTATTATACTCTTGTCAATTGTGCAGGTGCTTTTGGTGTTTTTATGTATAAATAACAAGGCCTTTGTTTACCAGTGACATTACATGTGATCTCCCCTCCCTCCCTCTCTCTCTCTCTCTCTTTTAATGTTTTCACTTTTCATATACTCCAGGACAGAATGGATGAGTGCCATTGACCAGGTGGTAAAGACTTTGAAGGACGCTCAGAGGAAGGAAGACTCCCGTGTACAAAATACTGAAGATGCAAATACATCACCTAAATCACCTTCTGAATCAGTAAAAGCAACTCAAAAGGTAACCACCTTCACGTGTACCTTATACACGTACATACTCAAGATAACCTTCAGTTTAAATTACTCGTACTATTCTTAGAATTTGTAGTGACAGTATTAATTTACAATTAGTTAAAGTATTATTACCAATTTACCAATCAATGTCATCATGTCATTCATATACCTACAGACAATGGAGGACTTTGAAATGTTGAAGGTACTCGGAAAAGGTACTTTTGGTAAAGTTGTTCTCTGTAGAGAGAAATCAACTGATGAAATATTTGCTATGAAGATACTTAAGAAAGATGTGATTGTTGCCAAGGATGAAATAACGCATACTTTAACTGAGAACAGAGTATTACAATCAACCAAACATCCTTTCCTCACTGTAAGATACATTAATGCACAGTGTATGTGTGTATTTCATTGGGTCATTGCAGCAACTCAAGTATTCATTCCAGACAGCAGACAGGCTTTGCTTTGTAATGGAGTATGTTAATGGTGGAGAACTCTTCTTTCATTTATCGCGTGAGAGGGTTTTCACTGAGGATAGAACTCGGTTCTATGGCTCTGAGATAACGCTGGCCATAGAGTACCTACACAGTTTAGGTGTGGTGTACAGAGACCTGAAGGTGCTTTTAATTAGAAATGTCCTGTTAATGTCCTGTCTGTGTGTGTGTGTGTGTGTTTATTTAAATGTTGTGTGTGTAGTTATGATGTACATGTAGTTATGCCAACAGGAATTACTACCGCTAATAATATATTAATAATTATAATATATTAATAATTATAATATATTAATAATTATAATATATTAATAATTATACTTATTGTTAGGGGAAAGTTTAAGTCTAAAGTAGTGTCCAAACCAATCCCTGTACTATTATAGTACAGGGATTTGTCAAAATTTCATCAAAACTGAAAAGGAGAGAATGCAGCGGTCTCATGTTTATATTATTATTATTGTACATATTGATTGTTGTTGTTTATTGTTGTTGTTGTTAGTTGGAGAATTTGCTGTTGGATAGAGATGGTCATATCAAATTGACAGATTTTGGATTATGCAAAGAAGAGATATCTTATGGAGCAACAACTAGAACTTTCTGTGGAACACCGGAATATCTTGCTCCAGAGGTACTGGTCTGATAAAGACTGACCCTCCATTATATAGTGTAGGTATTAGAAGATAATGATTATGGACGTGCAGTGGATTGGTGGGGATTAGGTGTTGTAATGTATGAAATGATGTGTGGGCGTCTACCATTTTATTCACGTGATCATGAAGTACTGTTTGAACTTATTTTAGTCGTAAGTGATTGAATTATTATTAATTTATTATGAATTAATTAATTATTGGATAGGAAGAGGTTAAATTTCCTGCTAGACTCTCCCACTTAGCCAAGAGTCTGTTGGGTGGATTACTCACTAAACTACCTGAGAAAAGGTTCATTAATTATCTGTTAATTGTTAGGGTCTTACTCATTGTTACTCACAGATTAGGAGGTGGTCCTGACGGAGCTGAGAGCATCAAGAAGCATCCATTCTTTGGTAGCATCAACTGGGATGACCTTTTCCAGAGAAAGGTAATACTCTTATACCGAGGACACCTTTTCTAATTTTACGTAATTATTATTATTATTATTATGTTTGTAGGTGTCAGTTCCTTTCAAGCCGACAATCACTAACGAAGTAGACACTCAGTATTTCGATGAAGACTTTACTAAGGAAGAACCAAAACTCACTCCACCTGATGCTGGTAAAATACCGAATTATTTTCAATTTATTTTATTTATAATATTCAGATGACCCTCAAGCAGGTGTTGGTGAAAACGTTCATTTTCAGGATTTTACTTTTGCGCCAGAAAGTGGTTCAAATTTCAAATAATTCGATTGGACGGATTATTAATAAATTTATTAATATTATTGATATTAATTGTCCTTTCATACATAATAAACAATACTTTTATGTTGTTGTTATTATCATTGTTGTTCTCTTGTTGGATAGTATTATTAGTAACCTGTGTGCTTTCACTTTTTATTTTGTATGTTTTATTCAATTGAATTTTGTTTTATTTAGTAAATTATTTTTAATTTTTATAAAAAGCCCCTAATTAAGGACAGGATAGTCCATTATCCAATGGCTACAAAAGATGGTGTACTGTATAAAGTATAGGTACAGTTAGATAACATTTTTGTCAATAATTGCCAGAGTAAGAGAATTTAGTCTAAAACTTACCAACACAGATCACTACATTAAAATGGTTGCACGGTATTCTTATAATTTAAATATATTAACAATTATACTAACACTAGAGACAGTTCATGGACTGTATCACTGACGATGTTTATTCCTAATATTTTGAAGACTGAAGTACTTCTTCCAGTTTCTTCTCCCTTTCATATTGTCGTATTAGTTCATCCTTTAACTTATAAAATGAAACGTGTGGTTTTATTCCTGCAGATTCAAGTTCTTCATTCACTTGGAGGATACCAAGAATGTCTCTCTTTGAAGCTACAGATACACACGGAAACCACATTATTCATTCCATTACATAATTTACACATACCATACAGTAACAGTACAATAGAGTAACAGTACAATACAGTACAGTACAGTAACGGTACAATACAATACAGTACAGTACAGTACAGTACAGTACAGTACAGTACAGTACAGTACAATACAGTACAGTAACAGTACAGTACAGTACAGTACAGTACAGTACAGTACAGTACAGTACAGTAACAGTACAGTAACAGTACAGTACAGTAACAGTACAGTACAGTACAGTACAGTACAGTACAGTACAGTACAGTACAGTACAGTACAGTACAGTACAGTACAGTACAGTACAGTACAGTACAGTACAGTACAGTACAGTACAGTACAGTACAGTACAGTACAATACAGTACAGTACAGTACAGTACAGTACAGTAACGGTACAATACAATACAGTACAGTACAGTACAGTACAGTACAGTACAGTACAGTACAGTAACAGTACAGTACAGTACAGTACAGTACAGTACAGTACAGTACAGTAACGGTACAATACAATACAGTACAGTACAGTACAGTACAGTACAGTACAGTACAGTACAGTAACAGTACAGTACAGTACAGTACAGTACAGTACAGTACAGTAACAGTACAATACAGTACAGTACAGTACAGTACAGTACAGTACAGTACAATACAGTACAATACAGTACAGTAACAGTACAATACAATACAATACAGTACAGTAACAGTACAGTACAATACAATACAGTACAGTACAGTACAATACAGTACAATACAGTACAATACAATACAATACAGTACAATACAGTACAGTATAATACAATACAGTACAATACAGTACAGTACAGTACAGTACAGTACAATACAGTACAGTACAGTACAATACAGTAACAGTACAAGGAATACCTAGTGCTTGAATCAGTAATTTATTCATTAGGGTCGTATCCATTTTCAATTCACGAGCTAGTTTTATAACAGCTTTGATATGAGCTACCTAATAACAATAATAATAATAATAATAATAATAATAACAATAATAATGGCCCCCTCTTCACCCCCTCCTGTAGATGGGGTTCTTTGACTTTTTCTCCTCTCTCTTTCCTTTTCTTTCTCTTTCTTGTTTTGGTTAGCTCTTTTTCTCCCTTTTCTTTCCTGTTTTGTTTATTTGCATTCGGTTTTGTTTTTGGTCTTACATGTACTGTAGGTCTTTAGTTTTTGTTTGTGTTTAGTTTTGCTCTTACTTCTATGTCTTAGGTTATAATAATAACAACAACAACAATAATAATAATAACAACAACAATACCTTTCCTTCAGTAGACAGTCCCCCAGTGTAATGGTTCAAAGTTGCTAGTCTTAAGGTGGACTCTTCTTTGCCAGTTACAAACTCAACAGCTTCATCATACTGACCAGTCCTATAGAGCAATGAAGGTTTGCTGAGTATCAGATGGACTTACATTAATAGTGCAAGCATGAATGTAAAGTCAATGCCAGACTGATTACACCCAATGAAGGATAAGTATGACAGTATTTTTAGAGTGAGGTCTCTTCTCTTAGCAGCTTCACATTTATCAATTAGCAGCAGACAAGGACGCATCTGGACATGGCAGTCAGGACTGAAGGACTCTGAGAGATAAAGGACGGCTCCATCATAATCGGCTGAAACAATGAAAGACTTCAGAACCTGCCCTAACAGTGTGCTAATACACAATAAAATGTAATCAATAATGATTATTAAATACTTGTCTATTCCGATAGTTCCCTTTGCCTCTTCAAGGAGTGACTTCACAGCTGCAACATCTCCATGGTAACAGTATCCCTCCATCAACTGGTAATATGTCCTTACTGTTGGCTTCAGCTTTAGTGTCTCTAACATCTTAAACTGTTCCTGAGCCTCTAATGGTCATCAGTTACTAATAATGAATGAATGATGAGACTCACTTGCTACGTCTCCCTTCATCCCATAGAGTTTAATGAAATTATTGACCAAGTGAATGTTAAGTGGAACATTGTTCGTCTCCATCTCACTATAAGTAGTGTAAAATAAAACAATCATTAATCAGTGAAGGCCACACCTCTTTAGACTCTCAGCAGTCGAGTGACGAGATACAGACAAGAGTAGCTCAATGAAGCGAGTGTAAGTACCAACTGACAAAGGATCTGCCATCCTCAGTCTCATCTTATCATAGAGTATCAGTGCCTGTGAGACAGCCTACACAATACAGTGTGTAACAAGTCTCCTTTGTATACTAATAATGAACTAACTCCTATTCTGACTAGTGTGAATATAACATCATCGTACACAGAACTGCTGACACTGCAACCATTTCTCTAATCCATTAATAAACACGCCCACGCACAATCATAAACTTACCCTCATTGCTTTGAAGGAAGACAAGACCAGTGAGGGGTACCTCCCATTATGACCAAGCTAATAATTGATGTTACTATAGCAACAATAGATTAATTAATACTTTATTAATTATCTCGTATTGAACACATTCTGGTATACTATCATGAGACTTGAGACATCCAATAACCTAATGGAGAGAGAGAGAGGCAGCTGAATGGACACACACACACAATGATCTCAGTACATTTTCAAACTTTATGAAACCACCGCACTTTTTCATAACTTCATGCAATGTCTTATCATCAATAATCTCGTCATCCTATGAAAAAATAAAACAAATTTTCATAAAACAGCAGTAAATTTCCTTTATATCTTACAAAATTCAAAAAAGTTTTCAAATAGTTTTTACGAAAAATGTTCTTGTGAAGTACAATCTTTTGTACAATATGCCTAACTGTAGCAGCGTGGAATTCTTCATGATATTGAGTTGTACACAACACAGACAATCCGTTCATCAGGGTTGACACCAGTGCTGGATCACTCTTCCTTCCCTCATTGAAATGGAGACGAACTGTGTGAAGCAACTGACGTACATTGAGTGAGTCTGAAAAGAACAAACACAGGCAAAGATCATGTACATCAACATAAGTACAGTACATGACATGCAGCAGAAAGAATTATAAAAATAGAAAATTCTCTTCTTTTCATTTTTGGTCAAATTTGGCCAAAGACCATGCAGGTACTTTGGCCTGATTTTGGGGCAACTTTAAAAATTTATAAAAAATTTAGATTTGATTGGAATCAGCTCAAACTTTCTACGCAACATGAAAACATGTATATGTAACAGGGAAATTATAAAAATGGAGAATTCTCCTTTTTACTTTTGGTAAACAACCTGTACTAGGATTAGAAACTGTGATCCCATTATTGAGCAATCTCAAAAATTTGTAAAAATTTAATCAATATCAATTCGAACTTTCTACATAAGATTAATATATATATCAGAAAAAAATTATGCACTTTCTCATACTCTTTGATTAAAATTTGGCCCAAGACCCTGCACTATAGTACATGTATACCAGTAACATTTACATGTGCATGTATAAATGTTACCTGGTTTAATATAATCATTTAGAAATTTAGTAAAGTGTTGTACGTCAGATACAGTTCCATTATTACACAGCATCTTAACAATGAGTTGGAGTTGAGCTGGATCATCAACAAATCCTTTATCCTGAGGATAATAATAATAATAGCTTTACTTTAAACTGAAGACTAACAAATATCAAATCAAAGAATGTAATGAAGTCTTCCTTGAGAGCTTTTTGACAAAAAGAGAGCCTGAAGAAAGACAAAAGCATTAATGTCCAGTTATAATAAAATCTTTCATCCTCACATCATCTCGTCAAATCGAATGTTGTGCTGTTTAATGAAATGAATCCATTCTTTTAAATCTATTCATAACACAGTAAGGTGATCAGTACAGTACATTACAGTACAGTAATTAATCAAAATGTAAGTTTAAGATCCAAAAAATTAATTAAAGCCACACCTATTAAATCATTCGATATACGGCTAGAGGCCATTGCTGGGTATATGTATATATTTTTTAATGATAGACCCTAAAAATGGGCATTAAATAGAACAAGTAATCATGGCAAAAACCCTTACTTCTGCAGCCATTTTAACAAGCACTGCCTTGAGGTTAGTCCAGTTCCTCGTGTCAATAGAAGCCTTTAGCAACATCTCATAAAGTGCTACTTTGGAAATTCCGGCTCTCTCAAACAATGGAATGGATGAAAATAAATCAGATAATTTCAATTTACTAAAAATAAAAATGTACAAAATTGGTAGTAGGTTAGGCACATGAAGTAGGAGCACATGGTCACTCCAGGTACACTAACTCACTCTGGTCTAAGGCTATGCATCAGTAGTTTGAATGATCGGACTCCTCTTGCATGGAGGTTAGTTTCATTATAAGGATCACTTAGCATTAGGACTGAGCTGTCTATATCCACTAGTGTCTCCATTATGACACTAGTACCAACAAGATCACCGTGACTTGCAAATAGCTCCATTTTATTCAACAAGTCATTGTACATCAACAACTTATTCTGGACCATATCCAATAGCTAAAATACAGCACTAGCCATTATTACTATTATTAATGTCAATACTTCTCTCATTCTGTCCGACTTTCCTCCAAGAGACAAAGCATCAAGCATGTCAATGTACATATCATGGCTGACATAAAACTGCTCAGATTTCAAATCATCAATCATTCGTCTAATGGATTCAAAGTCTCCATGATAAGCATAACCTAATAATTAATAACTATTAATAACTATTACTGACAGGGATTGGAACAAATGAGGGAACATTCAAATGTTAATTTGTTAATAATAAAGATCCCAATAGCAATAAGTGTGTGTATACCACACCTACTAATCAATCACTTATAACTTATTCAGTACAAGATTGAATCATAAAGGCGGGTTCTCAACATGACGCATGCACGTCCATCACGACTGTATAAACCAATGGGAGCATGCGTCAATGAGTCAGATTAGAAAACATTTCTATTCTGACACATTTTCCCATTGGTTTATACACCACTTCCGGTCATGACGCTAGCACATGAAAAGCAATGCGTCATACTAAGAACCGACCATTAGACTACGAGCTATACAGTATACACCTAGTGCCTTGCATTTACTAAACAACAAACCAATTATGATTAATAATAACCTAATGAGATGGTTTAAACATTCAAACATTAATTTTGTTTGATTTGGTTAATAAAATGTTTGAATGCTAACATTAGCCCCACCTCTAAATAATAACTAATTGTAACGGAAGAATTTACAGGATTAAAGTGCCTCATTTTTCAAAAAGCAAACAAGCTTGTTGCTTCAAAAAATGGTCACATCTCAAGTTTAAACTTTCTACAAAGCATAAGGACATCAATAATATGTATCAAAAAATGAAATAAAAATTTGGTGATTTCGAAGCCTGGAGGACTTACCAGATAAAAGTGCTGAGTAAGCAGTTTGTGTTGGCGAGAGTCCATTTTGTTTCATTGTCCCAAGAATGTCTTTAGCCCCAGCCATGTCACCATTAATGGCATTACACATCATGAGGGCAGCATAAATGTCTTTGTTTATTTCAAGGCCATTATTAATCAACTCTTCTAATATCTGTGAACAATAAACACTAACAATAAACAGGAATTACATACAGCATTGGCTCCTTCAATGTTTCCCTGGCGACAGTAAGCTTGTAACAATAAGTACAATGTACTACTGTTAGGAATGACACTCTCCTCCTGTGCAGTAATAATAATTAATAATCATTATTCATAATTGATTACTTTCATTTGCTGCAGGAATTTCGAAGGTGAAAATTTGTGACGATTTTTTAAATAAAGTTGTAACAAACTATTTTTAACTTGTAATGATGGAACCAGACCTAATGCAAAATAATACATAAATGATAAAATTATAAATACTTTGCTTCTTTATTCTTTGAATCATGTCGTCTGCAAGTTTAATCCTCTGGGTTGGAACCTCAAACCGTAAAGTAGCACAACTTTTAATGAAATCAACCAGCTGCTGATCATCTTTAGTAGCAGAATCTGTTTAAAAATAGCAAAAACTTTGTAATGAATGATGCACTGCATATATTAACCAAGATATAGCTTAAACTCTTTTTCCAGTTGGGTCTTGTTTTGAATTTGAACTCCAGCTCTTGTCCTTGAGAATATTAAATTGACTGGAAGCAAAGGACGTCTCAAATTGCCCAAGGAGAACATTCTGACTGACAGGATCAGGGAACACGTGTTGTGGGTGTGGTTGGGGTGGTGGGTGTGGTCCTCTTTAGACTAAAGAGGTGTGGCTGGATGAAATGGCTCGAGTAGCTGTGATAGGAGCTGGATTCATAGGGTCTTCTGTGTCCCTTCACCTGCTCCAGGAGCATGGGAAGAGTGTGCAACTGACTCTAATATCAGAGTCCTTCAGTCCTGATACTACTAGTGACAAGTCCACAGCATTAATGCTCCCCTTTGATGTGATTCCTCCTTCTGGTGGTGATGGGATTGTAGAGGGTGTGGGTGATCCAGAGGAGTGGCTCAAAGACACCATATCTCACATTAGAGGTTTACATGATTCACCGGAGGGTGGGTTGATGGGTATATCACTGATACATGGTGTACGTGCATTGGCCGAACAACCAACGACTGGTAGTCTTCCCTGGTGGCATGAGCATGCTTATGGATACAGGACTCTCTCTACTGATGAAGTCAAGTCTTACAACATACCCTCTGGGTATCCCTGGGCTGAATCATTCAGCACATATGTGGTGGACTCACGTCTTTACTTGCCTCAACTACTCAGTAAGATAAAGGCACTGGGTGGCAATACTCTTCACAGTAAGATTGAGAGCATCTCTGAACTGACCTCCAAATACGACATCATTATAAATTGCAGTGGGCTAGGATCTGCAGTCCTTGCCTCTGACTCTACAGTATATCCAGTAAGAGGTGACATAGTCTCGGTACATGCTCCTTGGATAAAAGAATTCACAATATTGGAGTCTCCTACCTCAATCACTAGCGTAATACCGCGGCCCAATGACGTATTGCTGGGAGTGACTGCCATACCTCATGAGCACAGCACTGAGCCTTCGGAGGAAACCAACCAATTGCTCATTAGGAATGGGACTGCTCTCGTACCAAGTCTTAAGACTGCAAAAGTGCTCACCAGTTGGGCTGGCCTCCGTCCAATGCGTTCTAAAGTTCGTCTTTGCATTGATTCAAGTTACAAGGAGAGCGTTGTTGTACATTGTTATGGTCACGGGTCTAAAGGCGGCTGCTTCCATTGGGGTTGTGCCGTTCAAGTTGGTAAACTCCTTCACAGTGCAATAATTGAGAAAAGTAACTCTAATTAGGAAACACTTTTTGTTGCATGATAATTTTGCTGCCGCATTAACTATTATACTGATTGATTTTATAAAAGTATATTATTCATTAGCAAAATGCATTGTAACAGCAAAGCAGGCTATAACAATAATTATTAATATTCACAGGCACAGCAAAGCGGGAAGCACAATGCAAGAGTTAGAATGACTTTGTTGCACAGTAGAGGTAGCTTGCAGCATCAAAGAGGGCCTTATCATCATAGTAGTAAAGGAGGCGATTCTTCCATACCTTCCATGATGACTCATCAGTTAGTTTAGGAATTGGTCTGTTCAATAAAGTGATTGGTGTACCTACATCATAATGATCAGATACCCACTGTACAGCCTATACACAGATAGGTAGTGTTAATGCAGTATATGCTATAATATGATTACTTTATATATTCCATTTGTTTTGGTGTCCAGTAAGCAACTGCAGATTGTGTCTGTTGGTTGCTGCTGTTGAACCTTTTCCTCATAGACCTCATGAATGCGAGTCCACAAGTCCCACATATGAAAAGAATGTGCTATCCTTTCCACAGGAGACCACATGGGGCCCAGTCCATCATTTGGATTCCCAATCTCACCCAGGATACTATCAATTAGGTTCATGGACCTTGTGGAGAAGTCATCCCCCACTGGTTTAGACGGAGCATAAGGGAGTACCTTCTCGGAAGAGGACCTGTCCAGATTAACTGTTGGAACATTGTTTCGTTCGGTGGCCCTCGGATTGAATGTCTTGAGAGCTTCAACAGTCATAGAGTGAATTGCATGAGCTATAGTCTCATTGAAGTTACTGGAAAACCCATTACTGGTTAACAACTGATTGCAGTCCAGAGAGGCAGAGCTAGCCAGAGCAATAAGAGCTAAGATCACAAACAACTTCATCTTGTTCTACTGATTAACAACTTAGCAATTAGCAAATCACGTGATTAATGACCAATTGCTTGCAGCTAAATTTTGCTGCTATCAGCCCCACCCTATTCTAGTGCATAATAGGTATATTAAATAGTACATGTATTCAATGTGGTTATCAGTAATTGTTATTTAGTCAGAGGTCAAGTCTTGCAGCATTTCAATAGCATCTCCAGCAACTGTGAGTACAAAGGGGTTCCTGCTGTTACGCCTGAGGTACTTTGCTTCAGAAAGAGCTAAATGATACATCATAACTAGCAAAAGTTTAAGAGACAGTGTATACCTCTTGAAATATCTCTGGGAGTTGGGTAATGGAAAGGATTACAACTTGCATGAGGGAATCCCATTGTAATCTCTGCCGTCTCTTGACACTGTGGCTTGTACCGGTTTAACTTTCCAGCAATTATCGGCAAAGGGACTTTGCTGGCTAATACTGAGATAATGTAAGCATGAACTGTTTGGATAAACCTGGTTCTATGAATGTTTGATAAGTAGAATTAATGAGAAAAGGTGACAGAAGCTTTACTGTGTCTATAATGTACCCATTCTCAAGGTAGTTTGGCTTTATCTATAAATTGAATAGTGCTATACAGTAAAATGTGTTATTTTACTTCAGATGGGATTCTTGTATTTTCATACAGAGCACTGTCCTTATGTACTTTTAAAAGTCCTAATAATAATGTTCCATACAACGAATGGTGCATTATGACACTAACCATGACCATATAACTTTACATTTTCTGCTGTAGTGTAGTAAGTATTGTTACCCAATAGATCATCAACTACTTTTAAAGACTGCATATCGGTGAACTGGTAGAGGCTCTGGTCTCCTTTTACTACAGTAATAAATAAATCTTTATAAACGACTTGAGCTCCCAATGGTACAGAAACATGTACATCTCCTCGTCTCTCATCACGATAGATATAGTTCCTTTGAGGATTCTACAAAGAAGAGTATAATCACTGCTTTATCTACAAAAAGACATACTCTATATCCTTGAGTGAATGGTGATAATCTTGACCCACTAATAATCGGATCTGGTACGCAGCTAACCCAAATATGGAACCCACAGTTGTGGCAGCATTGACTGCTTTCAAAAGTAATAGTCAAAGGGAGAGAAGAGAGCCTGTCCTTTCTGTAGTTGAACCTGTCAGCATCAACTTGTGAACCACATATTGTTATGACTTTGTCGGAATCATAAGTAATTGAAACCTTATCAATGCACTCACCTAGTGAATGAGAGTCATGTCTATAACCAATGGAGAGAGTACATGTAATGTATGCATGTTGCCCACATTCAAAGACTAAACAATATGCATCTTACCATCATCGTCTCTGGGTAGATCTAAACTAGTGATTATTGGCATGTGATAGTATCCTGCAGGACATTTTGTTTTATAAGCACAGAACTGCTGAGAACGATGACATCTATTAGTATACATGCATATACAAGAATGAGGTAAAATGCGGCGACATACTTGTATGAGAATTCAGGATGATTGTGTATGCTGCATCTACGAGGAAAGGTCTGTGAAGGATTGCAAATATCTTTGATTGGATTAGCAAGAGCAACATGAAGTAACTCTTTACGAAAGTCACAATCTCCGCTAGCAGTAACGCGGTAATTTAGACACACTGCTTCACTAAAATAAATATAATATATAGCCTAAAAATGCTGGTATAGCAGCTACTTTGAATTGAGTTTGCTTGTTAGTTCTTTTTCTGCCAGTCCCTTCTCTTTCTGACACTTCCACAATACTTTGTCCTGGTCCTTATCTGTCAGGTCACACACCCCACACTTACAGTTCTGTTTCAATGCATCACAAGAAGACAATAGAGAAACAACCACCACCATCAGTAACACACACATCATCATATCGTCTATCACTATACCTTCAAAGCTTTAGGTCGAGGTACTTATATAGTCTATAGCACAATCATTAATAATGGTCAATAAACCAATGATGTAAGTACACAAGCAGGGATCAATCCCTCCTTCATTAATTCTTGTATATGTACATACAGTACTGTATTATTTTATGCTATAGGTTAAAGGAGAAAGGTCTAGATGCATTATTACCACTCATTCAGGTACCGAACCCACAAACACACTGAATGTATGCAAAAATGAAAGGTAGGCAACGCTCCATTATTAAGATTTTTCTGATACATATACTTGTCCTAATGTTGTGTAGAAACTATAAGCTCATTTAATCAGACAAAAGTCCCTGTACTATAGTACAGGGATTTTTGTCAAATTTCACCAAATTTGACAAGTAGGAAATTCCTCAATTTTATTACATTTTCTGATACACATTAATGTCCTTATGCTGTGTAGAAGGTTTGAGCTGATTCTGATCAAGTTTGGATTTTTTATGATTTTTTAAAGTTGCTTCAAAATTGGATAAAAGTTCCTGTACTACAGTACAGGGATTTTTGTAAAATTTCACAAAAATTGACAAGTAAAAATTCCTCAATTTCATTACATTTTCTGATGGATATACATGTACTTATGCTGTGTAGAAAGTTTTAGCTGATTCTGATCAAGTTTGGATTTTCTATGTTTTTTTAAATTTGCTTTAAAATCGGACAAAAGTCCCTGTACAGGGATTTTGTACAATTTCACAAAAATTGACAAGTAAAAAATTCCTCAATTTTATTTCTATTTCTGGTGGATATAGATGTACTTATGCTGTGTAGAAAGTTTGAGCTGATTCCAATCAAGTTTGGATTTTCTATGATTTTTTAAAGTTGCTTCAAAATCGGACTAAAGTCCCTGTACTATAGTACAGGGATTTTTGTAAAATTTCACAAAAATTGTCAAGTAGAAAATTCCTCAATTTTATTACATTTTCTGAAGCATATACATGTACTTATGCTGCGTAGAGAGATTGAGCTAATTCCAATCAAGTTTGGATTTTCTGTGATTTTTTAAAGTTGCCCAAAAATCGGACAAAAGTCCCTGTACTACCCATATAGAAAAAACAAGGTTGCAGCATGGTTGTGGCAACCTTGTATCAAAGTTGTTGTTACTAGGTGGTCACTACCTGGCCACAAGGCCCACCACCTTGTAAAAACCCTGGAATTGACACGTTTTCCACCTTGTGACAACCATGTAACAAACTTGTGACAACCATGTAACAACCTTGTGACAACCTTGTTACAATGTACAATAAATTCAATAGAATAACTATAATCTGAAAGCCTATCAACACATAATTAATGTCATATAATGTCAAATGATTTCTAGATACTTGTAATGTATCTATGATACATGTAGCTAATGTATAAAGATGTGGATGTGTATTAATGTTATCTTTATTGACTTGTATAAGTGCTGGTCAATGGTCCCTTTATATATGGTAACAATAGCTTCATATCATCGTGGGGCGTACTTAATTAAACCTCAGTTTCCTGCCAACCTTTGGACAACCTTGTCACAAGGTTGTTATGTTTGTAACATGTTAGTCACAACTTCAGCACTTTTTGTACAAGGTTGTTACCAGGTTGCTACAACCTTGCAAGGTTGTGAACTGCTTGTAGCAAGCTTGAAATTTTTATATGGGTATAGTACAGGGATTTTTCAAAGAATTGACAAAAATTGACAAGTAGAAAATTCCTCAATTTTATTACATTTCCTGATGCATATACATGTACTTATGCTGCGTAGAGAGATTGAGCAGATTCTGATCAAGTTTGGATTTTCTGTGATTTTTTAAAGTTGCCCAAAAATCGGACAAAAGTCCCTGTACTAAACATAAAAAATTTAAAAAAACAAGGTTAAGTAGGATTCCGAACGACCAACGAAAATACGAAATGAAAATCCTACTCGTGATGCAAATTCTACTCTACATTGTACTTTTAATGTTATTATGTAAGAATTATGGATCACCTTGCAATGT
>NW_003546336.1:263932-267151 GCF_000090795.2 Amphimedon queenslandica | reverse complement strand
TCTCAGCTTCCATCTAGCTAGATTCATTCAACCCATACATAGTCCCTGGGATCTCATTGATGGTAAATAGAGGATTAATTTATATTCCAGCGAAAATTACTAGAGGTGGGATAGCATATCCTGCCTCATTAATGCAGCCAAGGACAGCAATATAGATCCAGGGCCACTAATGTTGACTTTTCTTAATAATAATGAAATTAATTTTTAAATACATAGCAACAATACATTAGCAACAACCAATTAAAATTATTCTTGTGGAAGTGACATCACTCAATTGATCTGATATCAATTAAAATAAATAATTAATTTGGTAGGACCTAAACTGCAAAGTGCCCACATCTCATCTCCAAGAGCCTCTCAACCATGTAAAATGTACTATTCCATCTTGTTGGAACATCTTGCTTTAGCTTTTTTCAGGGATACTCATTTGAATTTCAATGCACTTGTAGCTAGTGCACTGTGCTTGAAATGGCCAAGTATTTTTTTGCTGCATCAATAGCTCTAGTGATTCTTGGCTGAGATTAAGAGCTCCTGCTATACATAGTTGCAATTTATGTGCAGCACAATATAAACTTAGAATATCCCACTCATTTTCTAGGAGCTGCCTTCTAAGTTCAATATTAAATCCTTGGTCATGAAGAAGCAACCACTTGACTTTGTTGGACTTCAAATTTACTGAGAATGTCCTTTAACTTTTGGGCTATTAGTACACCAGTGTGATGTCCAGGAAAAGTGGCAGTGTTGAGAATATAACTATCCATCTCCCATTCTTTGTTGATGTAATGGACGGTGACAGATATATATGATTCATGTACATATAGTCTTCATGAAGGACATTGTCATCATCAGAAGAAATAACTTTGTTATGTTTTTACAAGAGTTGGAGAACCAATTGATGATGTACTTGTCGACTGAAAAAGGAGCATAACGTTTTCTTCAGCAGATACAAATAAGGTCTTTTTTCCTTTGATGGCTACAATTTTTGAGAACCGGCTCGGATATTTCTTAGCAAATAGGTCTGCTCCATTTATACAAAGACAAGGTATTTGATGGTACTTTATAAAATTTCTGTTGTCCTTTTTTGATCAAATCTTAGTCATTTTCATTAAAGCACACAATTCATCGACACCTTCTATTTTATAATAGGAAGTGTGAGCAGTATTTTACAAATTTTGAAACTAGTCCATTGTACTACTTGTTATTTCTATAACATTGTAAAATAAAATAAATACTAATATGGAAATATTAACTTACCAGGAACACGACACTGTACAAGTATAGCACCAATGCAGCAATACAGACCATAAAAGATGCAATTAATTTTCTATAAAAAAATTAATATTAATAAAATCGTGATTTGAAGTTGCTTTCTCTTTCATTAATAATTATATTTGATATCATTATTGATACATTATTGAGAGTAAATAGGTCTACTCCATTTATACAGAGACAAGGTATTTGGTGGTGCTTTTTTCTAAATTTTATTTCCCTTTTTGATCCAATTTTAATCATTTTCATTAAAGCACACAATTCATCAGCACCTATTTTATTATAGTAAGTATGGGCATTAGAAAAATATCTAGCAATGAAGTCAAATAATTCATGGCATTATATCAGAACACTTTAGTAAATACTTTCACAAGATCGCCATGATTTAGTTCCATGTATAGCACATCAAACGAGTTTTTGTTACAAGCTATCTGTGTAGAAAATGATTTGCCGGTCTCCTATGGGCCTGACATTATGCCTTTTTTGTCATTAGAAGACACCAGTGTATTAGTTTTAATATAGGATGTCATTTTCTCTGCTATGTTTTTACAAGAGATGGAGAGCTAATCCTTCTTATGTCAACTATGATATAACTAGTCATCATGGTACTGTACATGTATTTTAAGATTAGGTTTATAGGGAGATTAAACCCAGTTCTCATGGTTCAAGAGACTCAAGACCTACATGTATATATATATCAGTTCTCATTCTCATCCTAGATTCTTTCGGTTTATTCAGTTTATTCTAAACACAAACAAAATTTCTGGATCCTTCACATGTACATATATTCTTTTTATTCAATATCAGACTCGCATATACTTCCCATCTTCAATAGTTACTGCAGCTAAGAAAAGATTACTGTTCCGTTTGTATGACACATTGGGGATTTGGAGCTTTATTATTGGGCCTTACATTTTTACAGTTCCTACAAATGAACTTATTTCATTTGTGAAGAGTCTTCTACAGGCGTCATCTACCTCACTATGCTACTCACTAGCCGCCATGAGAGAGGAATTGACTTCAGACCACTGCAATGGCATACCCGCTGCTTTCTGTTGGCGGAAGTGCCTGTCATAGCTCACCCAACCTAGTTCACCATGACTCCGTGCCATTTGCATGATGACTTGGCCGTAGGCCATTAGGTCTCAAGTCTCCTTGTCATGGATCGAGGCCGCGACGAAAGACAGGAAGCAATAAGCCCAAGAGAGGGGGTCCGTGATATCCCTCATACGTTGGACTGAAGTGGGGGCAGAAGATCCTAATTCCTGTTGAATAGAGCCACATTATCATGGAACAGTTCCTTGAAGTCAATGAATACGCCCCTCTCAATCTTGTCGACTGCCCTTGCAGGTATAGGAGGAAGGGCAGAGGAGATGGCAAGAGGAAGCTTGTTACCGGAGGATGATATCTCTGGGATCTTGAACCAGTCCAGCAATGACCATACCGGTGCACCTGCTGCTCCTCCCACTGCTGGAGTACTGGAGACACTGGCCCCAGCGGGGGCTGTGATTGTTAGGGGAGTCGACAGGTCGAAGCCTCCTATAATTGAAGAACAATAGCAATATTAATTAACCTGCTTAAACACCATTATTATTAATTATTATTATTATTGTGAAGAGTCTCTTACAGGCATCATCTACCCCACCATGCTACTCAGAATATGCAAAAAAAGTTGCAGATGCCCCTAAACGTGAAAAGTTAATGGATGAAGATGAAATAAGGAACTCAGTACTTCTGAATGACATAAGACAGAATCTTTATGTAACAAAACACGATCATTTTTTATTAGCGGACGATCATTTTTATTAGTCTTTAAAACATCAAATTAATGATACAATCAGAAAGAAGAAAGGATTGATCATTAAGTTAGTTGATTATTTTTGCAAGCAGCTCCCATGTCATGCTAGACATGGTACAGAGTACTAATGAGAGAGAGTATAGTATTACTAT
>NW_003546336.1:252216-263922 GCF_000090795.2 Amphimedon queenslandica | reverse complement strand
GGGACAAGGTATTTGATGGTGCTTTTTTTCAAAATTTTATTTACCTTTTGGACCAAATTTTAATCATTTTCATTAAAGCACACAATTCATCAACATCTTATTTATTATAATAAGTATGATCGTTAGAAAGATACCTAGCAATGAAGTCAAATAATCCATGAGGTTCAATTGGAACACTTTAGTACATTCATGTATGAGATTGCCAGGATTCCTTTCCATTTACAACACATCAAATGAATTTTCATTACAGGCTATTTGTGTAGAAAATGACTTGCCTGTCTCCATGGGGCCTAATATTATGCCATTTTTTTATTAGAAGACACCAATGTTTTATAAAGTCGTAATATTGGATGTCATTATCAGCAGATCTCACTCTGTTATGTTTTTTCAAGAGATGGAGAGCTAATGGTTCTTATGTCAACTATGAATTAACTAGTCATCATTTTACATTTATTTTAACGTCATTAACTACCTCTATACACAAAGTATAGAGGTAGTGCAATACTGAAAGGAGAGGAATTATATCACAAAACCACCCACTAGTGTCTTACCATTCTCTTACAGTATTACAAAAAGAATCATCAGAAGCAGGGAAGCAGAATAGATTTATTTCAATGATATTCGTCATGCTATAGTCTCCTGCTCAATGCTCTTTTCATTTGTAGAACTGTATTGCCTAAAGAATGATTGTAATAAGCAACTATAACTACTGGTAGATGGTCTTTTATAACTAATTTCATTACTAGAAGTCTAGAACAACATTGAAATGAAATGAATAAATCTGTTCAATACACAATACATTATTAAAACCTAAATTAGCTAGCAATTGATTAGTTTTGTCCATTTCATCCTTTATTTGCCCCATAGCCTCAGCAAACTAATGAGAGACAAGGAGTTATATATAACGACAGTATTTTTACAATATTTAGGTGGGCCTGACCAGAAATATTAGTTTGCATAGACAAAATTGCATAATGTTACGTATACTTGCTTTCTTCATTTTGTCTTTTTAAAGCCTGACATATGCTTCAAGTTTGCAATCTGATTCCTCAATGATTTTTTTAAAATCAACCTCAACCCACTACTGCCTGTAGTACAAGAGTATAATGAGAGCCTGGGGGCTAATGGGCCTAAATCCTTAATTTTTAAGGAAGTATAGCTGTCTTTCTTATAAGATAGACCATACATTGCAGCATGCATGTAGGCCCCACTTTTCAAAAGTTGCCTACACGCCTCACCCCTGTAGTAATCAATCTAGGCTCGAGCAATTGGTGCAAACAGCCACACTACACCACTAAACTTCTAGTTAGACATACCTAAAGATTTGTTGGTGGAGGTGATTTGTCAGTAAAGCAGGAGGTATACTGGCTCCACTTTTGATGCAAATTGATGCAGACAGCCTCACTACACTTATTTGACATACCTGGAGTTGAGTCTTCAGCTGCACTGGCAGGCTTGGTAGCTGAGACTAGGGATAGGGTAGACGTGCTACTGCCACAACCAGCAGAGCCTGTGCCCTCAATGTCTCACAGTGCTATGGGAATGACTGCTTGAACCTCCTCTACCTGGGTCCATTGGTAAGGTGCTTTCTACATCTCCATCTTTATTTTTATCACAGCCATGCTGAACCTCCTAGTGTAGTAATTCACGAGATTGCGAGTAAATAAGTTATCATTAAAATAAAACGAACATACACCAAAAGAGATTCTGCCCAAAAACAACTGAAGGGCAAATTAAATAGAAGAGTTAATAATATTCACAGAGTAATGAATAATGTAAATAACCACAGAATAATAGTACAATACTTATCAAACAATATTACAATACTTATCAAACAATATTACAATACATAATCATAATAATAATAATACACACATAATATCACAATATACCACACCTAGGCTGCTATGCTCCATTGCTAGAATACAATAGATGCAGCTTCACACAAGATTCACCACCGAGCAGATCGGTTTGCTATGGCACGGCTATTTTTATATACCAGTTCGACAGGAAGTCAATTCAAACCTAATAAAATGGAATTCTTTCATTCATTATTTCAAGATGGTAGTGCACAATAAGGGATACATTACATGTTTACATGTCCTCCAACTCTCTGTTAACCTTCTTTGTCAACTAAGCTCTGCAGCCTTCAATTCTACGTCATTTTTGATACTTCTTTGTTTTGTAATTGTGTTGATGGTTTTTGCCTAAATGGGAGTTCCCAGTCTTTTTCTTTTCTATGACTATTGATGAGAGTTTTTGGATGGATGAATGTTACCAGTGAACTGATGTATGTGTAACAAGACTCCTTCCTCACACTCAATAAGCCTTTCAATTCTCTGCCATTCTTGTGCTAAACCTTCTTTTGGGGATACATTCAAGCACCTTTTCTCAGTTGATGCTGCTACTACTTATTTATTATATTTTTTACTGGGAGAGGAAAAAGCAGATAAAGGAGAAAATAAGAGAGAAAAGAGAACAGAGAAGGACCCTGAAGGAACACTTGGAACTAGCCCAGGTCCCCAGAGAAATCAGAGGAGGGAACAGGGAGAATAGAACAAGTAGAGCAAGGACAGACAGTATTAAATGAATGAAAATTACTTGAGTTAAAAAGTAGCTTAAATTTATAAAAAAAGAATTCTTTGATCTTAACTTTAATGGAAGAGAGAGAGAGAGACAAATCAATGGGTGGGAGAGAGTTCCAAAGTCTTGGGAATTGATGGAAAAAACTATGCCTAGCAGATAAAGGAATATAAGAAGAGTGAACCAATCTGAAAGAAGTACCGAACCATGTACTGGCAGAAAAAAATGAGAAGTAGTCCAAGATATCAAAGTGAGGCATACGGGACCTTAGCTGGGAAATGAAGAACAAACGAGATCTATTACCTAGCACCACTGAGACACCCCCTAGACTATAGAACTGTAAAAGGAGAGGGCGATTGCATCCCTCCTGATACTTCCCCAGTCGGGAAACATCACGAGTTGAGTAAAGAGAAAAGGAAGGAAAAAATTGGGTCCTGGAGATAAATAGATAGAGCGTCGCTTAAGTTCAGAAAGTCTTTCACTTCTGTAATAGTGCCTTTACCTAAGCCCTGTACAAATAGAAGACCATTGTCAAGTGATGGGACTTGGGCCATTTCTGAGAAAAAAATCTGACGATTACACTGTTAGAAGGAGAATCGGAATTGAAGAAGAGAAGGAAGATCATTAATGCATGCAGCAAATTATAAGTGATTAATTTTCTTCATAAGGAACAATACTTATTGACTCTATAGTACTTTGAAATATTGTAATAAACTGATTCCAATCAAAATCAGAGTTTTATATTATTTTTCAGTCAAACTCAGTTGAGACATAATAGTATACAGTTCAGTAGTAGCATACAGTAGTAGTTCACATGGCTATAGCTAGACTGTGGACTCTAACAGGAGAGTATGGTAGTGCACTAGTGCTGATGAACTTGCACAACACAGAAGAGAAGCATCTTAAAGTTCTTTCACAGCTTGTTGAGTGTGTGAGTCTTCACTGCTACAGTACATGAGACTAGGAGGGACTGCAGTACTGTCTGACACACACTCACTCCAGAATAGTAAAGTTAAATGGATACCTACAAAGCAATATCTGTTTGCTACTGTACTGTATACTTACCCTTTTAAAGCACTGTACTGATGTACATGTATATCGGGTTATTCTTGAGGCACTAATATTTCATTTTAACAGCAAATGCAACTTTAGCAGAATAACTACTTGTTCTTTAAGATTTGTAGTTTTTTGTTACAAATGATGAAGACCACAATGATGACAGCCGTGAGGACTAGTATTACAATCAAAGGTATTGCCACATTTGGATAAACTGGGTCGTTACGATGGTCATTATTCATCAGGCTCTTAAAATAAGAGCATTGATCAGTTAGTAGGATCATAGTGTAGCAGGTGCCACAAAATTGAACTTCGAAACACTTTGCTCCAGCTAAGAGTAAGGATAGTAAAAGAATTACTAGAAGAATGCACAAATTATTCATTTTCTTTTCCTCTGATGGCTTGACCACCTGGTTTGTTTACAAAGTCAAAGTTTCACTGTAGTAACTAGATTTAGCCCCTTATTTATAAGAATGGCTGCTGAATAGCTTGAAATGTGACCACACTGATGTAGTCTAACACTGATGAAGGTTTATTATCTTGTAGGATACTCTTCTCTTCATCTTTGATAGCTACCACTGTTGCTTGAGACAGTACTTGATTAGAGGAAAGACATTTAGTACAAGTAGTATCACCAATGAAGGTGTAATTATATTCGCGACCATTATTACGTTACTTTGAAAATAACCTGGCATAAATATACAGTAATTAGAATGAGTTAGGCCTGAAGTGCCTCGTCATTAATTATTTTGTACTGATTAAAGATATTATCAAACTGGCCTGCTTTAACATGTTACATCAACCACTAAAGTTGAAATGAATGTGTGTTTGATGTACAGTCACTCTATTGTGAACACTATTAAAGGCTGGTTTACAATATGACACTAGGCCAGTGTATTGTCATCAAAAGCATGTGGGATTTCACCTGTGACTCATGCTTTATGCTAGAGTTGAACATAAATTTAACTCCAGCATCAACACAACGTCAGGCCTAGTGTAATATTGTAAACCAACCTTAACTATTGCCAGTGTGATTAGTTTCTTTATTTCCTTTTATTCTATCCACTGGTACTACATGAATATCAGTTGCTAATTAAAAGCACACTGATCACACAGATTGTTTGTAATCAAGTTATGTCCACTTTAGTATTGGAATTACAGTACAGATTTGAGATCAGTACTTGGAATAATAGTATTCAAGGACAGTCAATAGTTTAAGTTCAACATAGCTGCTCTGACAAAAACAGATTCTATTAATTATACACCACATATTAAATTTTTTAATTTAATTTAATAAAGTTTTACAGGACAAAGACAGTAGAAGAGAGAAACAAAATAAAATGATACAAATGAAAGAGATTGACCTGCAGGAAGGCAAGAACTGGTCTAGCCCCCATGCAGAGCAGGACGGGGAAATTCCCTTGCTATTATTAACTCTTGAAGGAGAAGGAGGCTCTTCAGCTGGCGTTGGCTTCATTTTTCTTTTGTTGGTAGCCATATGATTAGTTGTTTTCAATTGAGATAATTACTACAGTTATTGATGTTGTGTAGGGAAGTAAAGAATGTTGTATTAGCTCATTTGGTAAGGAATCGAACAAGATTTGATCTTCCCCTTCCTCTTTGAATCAGGCGAATCTAATTTCCTCTTCTTCGAATGATATAACACTATTTCTAATTTTTTAAATAATACTTATTTATTATATTATTTTCAGAGCTGAACTGCTTGAGAGGGACAGGGACAGAGAGCAACAGATTACTCAGCTATTTGAAGAGAGAGGCGACCATTACTCGCTCATTCTTGTCAGCATCAACAACAAGCAATGGACTCAAAAGGAGGAAGTATTTATAAAGATACAAGAAATCAATATATTTTTATTAATCATCAAAATTTTAAACTCCATGCCATGGACATGAGATATTATATTTCGCTTCTAATTTTAATCCTATATACAATATATGTGGTGATAATGTTATTTCATTCTTAATGAA
The DNA here is from genome assembly GCF_000090795.2 of Amphimedon queenslandica. NCBI lineage: Eukaryota > Metazoa > Porifera > Demospongiae > Haplosclerida > Niphatidae > Amphimedon > Amphimedon queenslandica. The sequence goes on along the minus strand of NW_003546336.1, from coordinate 258,294 downwards.
TTATTATACTAATAATGCTGATACAATTCAGTAGGTAGATAGAATTTGTAAGCAAAAGGAATTTAAGGAAATACAGTATACTCATTTTATTATAAATAAAATTAATTTGTGATGAGTAGATATCATGTTTTTATGATGATATGAAGAAATTATTGTAATAAATATTCCTTTTAAATAGTCTTGCCATGCCTTTTTGCTATTTGCAGAGGAGGGGGCATGGCAAGACTACCTTTTTAATTGTTCTACCATGACCTGTTTGAAATTGATAAATCAGATTGCTTCATACAAGGTTAATGCAGTACTGGGGGCAAGCCCATGCTACATGATCTAGACTGGAACAGGAGCTACAGACGTGTTGGTAATGACATTTTGTGTGCTTGCAATAGTCGTTACTATATTTCTTGTGGTTCTTTGACCAGAAGATACGAATGGGTCCTTCCTGCTTTGGTGGGTTGAGGGGCTCCTCCTCTCCCATGTTGCCACTGCACTAAATGGTCGGAATGTGTCTGTTGTCCAAGTATTATTTCAGGCTTTGCTTTCACTTTTGTTCAATGGTTTAGTCTCAATTTCAGAAAGTTTGTATTTCCACTGGTCAATTAGGGAGTCTCTCTATGATAAATCTTGTCCTTATTTTGGAGATTTTTAAAGAATTTTATTTGCAAATTAGGTCTATTGTTTTTTACTTCTTTTTGTAATATATCAAAAAATCAAGTATTGGCAGTTTCTTTTCTAATTCAGAGTCTGACTTCTTATTCGTAGTTAAACCCTGTGTAATTGATTGTTGTTGTTAGCTATTTCCAAAAATTTAATTTATATTTCTGATATTAAGATACCTAAGTGAAGAAGTGAAAAGAGAACAAGGGACATTCACATCAAAATTACAGAGATTCGTCTGCAGGAGAAGATTGGCGAGCGTTGCTCTACCTCCTGAAGTTTAGTGATTTGGAACATACTAGGCAGTTAAAAGGGGTGGATTATTTACTGAATACAGCAAGTTTTCTATTTGAATGCAACAATGTCACACATAGCCAGCCAACAGAGTGGAGAAAGAGATTCCTACCCCGAGTTACCTCCTGTATGATTTTGATCTTCAGAATCTTCTGCAGGCAAATGTACTACTATGCTATGATAAGCATTTACCATTTATTGCTATAATCATCATTATATGTAATGTATTTTATGATTTCACTAAAATAAGTAAAACTGCATGAGCAGTTCTTGTAGAGCAAAGATTGTGAAAAAATTAACCACAGAAGAGATATGGCCTCCCTATATAGCTTTCTCTCCCCCAGACTGTAACCCCTCTCAAGTGGGAACAAGCACTAGCAGAAGATACCCCCCCTCCTAGCTCTCTCAATTGAGATACCAGTGCCACTTTATCCACAAGGAGCTCCTTGAATTCAATGAAGGAACCTTTTGAGATCTTCTCTATTGCTTTCCCTGGTGTAGGGGGTAGGCCCGAAGCTAATGCTAAGGGGGAGTGGTAAGGACATCTGCTGGCCAGCCTGGAAAAGGGTCCAGAGGAGCTGTTCCTGATGTACTACCCCAAGAAGCTGCCAAGTCCACAGTCCCAGAGGCCCCAGTGGGATGAGGAACTCTCAGGCTTAGGGAGGTTCTTGCACCTCCTGTGAAAACATGGAACACGGTTCCTGCAGACCTGTCCCACTTGTGTGCAATAACAAGAACTTGAGAACACACCATTTTTTGTTACACGAACAGCAGCAGCACCTACCAGGGAGATTGAGGATAGGGTAGTGCCATCTCCAGGGGATACACAGAAAGGGTGACCCCTAGGCTCCTCAAGGCTGACCACATGGCTTCATTCTCAAACTGTCCACTAAAAGGGTCTTCAATGCCTGCTTTTCCCTTTCAATCCACACCACTCTCTTAGCTTTAATATAGGTACATGTACGTGTACCTCAGCTTCCTCATCAGATTCTTCCTTCTCTTGCTGTTCTCTCTTCTCAGTAACTTTAATAGATGGCATTCCTAGCACCTCCCTTGCTTCATCAATTACTATAACTTTATCATTCTCTTCCTGTTGATCTGCATGTGTCTGCATGCACTTGCCAATTTAAATACACGTAGTCAAATTTAAAATAATGTTATATGTCCTACAACTCTTTGTTGGCCTTTTTTGTCAAATAAGCTCTTGCAACCTTTGAATCTACATCATTTTTGACACTTTTTGTGTTGTAATTAATTGTGTTGATAGTTTTTTTGAGTGAATAGTGCTTTCCAGACTTTTTCACCTTTTCTATCAATGACAGTTTTTGAATTGCAATATTAAGATTAGGGACATTCTTTAGGAATGAATTCAAGCACCTTTTCTTGATGCTGCTACTAATTTGATAAAGAATTTTCTTCATAAGGAATAATACTTATTGACTATAAAAGTACTTTGAAATATTTTAACTCAGACTTTCTCACACTAAAGGTCTCTAGTTGATAAAGGGACGTCCTTTACTATACTACAGGCCTCTAGTTGTTGCTACATCTCCAATTTTGAATTTATTTGTTTTATTCTAATATTTTACAATTTTGCCTTATCAACACTCCAGCCAAATTAATAGCTGCATCTCCCATTGTTGGCAGTGAATGGTTTTTTTTATCATCACCTTCTATATTATTGATAATGCACCACCCTTGCTTGAACTATTACTCATTATGAAAACAATATTAAGTGAATTCTTCTCCTTTACTATTATATTTTACAAATTTTGCCTTACCAATGGTCCAGCCCAAATTCTGCAAGCAATCAACATAGGCATTAAACCTTTTGATGTCTTTATTACCAACAGGAAACTTTCAGGCCAGGCATCCAGACTGTTTCCTTTAAACTGCCACTTTCTTGAATTAACCATTACATCAGATTCAGCAAAGAAGAACCAAAGAACTTTTCAAAGAAAATTTATAAGAAGAGAAGGACACAAAGAAGAAAGCCCCATCCAATTAATACTATTACATGATAATTTGAAAATTTTACCAAGATAGATTATGATAATATTCAGACCAAAGACAGAGCATGATCTGATTTGGTCCCCAGACTGCAGGCCACCTGATGCTGCATTAGCAGTGACTATAGTCATTGAATGTGCAGGTTGCATGGGCATGATAGATGATACCTAATTTGAGTAACTACAACAATGCATATTTAAGGCTTAAGCTAGAGCACAAAAATTAAGTTAAAAAATAATTTATTTAATAATTAATTTTTCATTAATCATGATACATAGCTTGTTAAAATCACAAGTCATGTCATCTTCACATTTCGTTGATCACAATATTCATAAATTCCATGTTGCGACGGAGTAAGAAAAGGAAGTGTGCAGTGAGTCGTAAGTTCTGCTTGATATGTCTTCTTTACTTTTCACTTCAGCTATATCAAGCATCCAGTTCTCCAAATAAGGTATCATATTTGACAACTCTTCAATGATCTTCAATAAACTTTCAAACAGCGATAGAAGTATGTTTAGCTGACTATCTCTGTAGTTGTTCTTTCAATATTAGTACTTTTATTTTTCAAAACAAGTAATTATGCATGCCTACCTTCTGATACCAGACAGCAGTCAGAATTGCACTGCTAACATACATGTACTCGAAAAAAATTATTGATCATAATGCAACTTATGTATTGCTAAATCTCTGATCTTTGGAGTTGATCAAGTTAAAGGACCTTGCCTCATGAACTGCTTCATATTGCATGCCTTCGCTGCATAGCCGTAGCATATAACTATATTTAAAAATATTTTTTGGCAATTTAAATCAAAAATTAACATACAACAATACAACAATGTATGGTGCAACAGTTCATTTGCACTTTCATGCTGCGTGTTGCTTACTGAAGGTCATTTGCTGCACAGTGCCAAATGTTTGAACAATAATAATTATTAAAAAAAAAAATAATTTAATAGATAAGTTTTTAGTCTTAGTGTTGTCTTGATGCCTTTGTCCTAAAACCACATAAAGAAACATAACAAGTGAAATATGTACTAAAGCTTACTTTAATTATGTAAGACTCATTATGTGATGATATCAGTGGTATCATGGCCCATTGAAAGATAGAGGTAAATTGCAAGAATGAGGCACTAAAGAAAGAAAAAGGGTAGGAAGAAAGACAGGTGCATAGCCATGAATTGTAGTGTTAATTCAAATTTTTTGCAAAAGTAATGATTTTCAGTAATGGTAATGGCTCTAATAACTTGTTTATTTGAGACATAGTGGCAATGGCATTCATGCACATGTATTTGTACCTGTGCTACACTCAATTAGTGAGTCAGTATCATACATGTAGGCCTGTGACAATTACCATTACAATTACCGCGGATTCCATTGACTTAATTTTAAAAGTTAATATTTTAGATGTACATGTACCTATATCAGCAGTACATGTATATGTCTGATGTTGCTAATGCATTTATTTACTTCACAGATGCGCTAGTCTGGCCCTGTCTCCGTCACACAGGGTTTGCACAACAAAGACACATAGCCAGACTGAGGTGTGCAAACAACTGATACTAGGCTCTCCCTGCCTGGAGATGAGGCTGGATGTACATGTAGAAGTAAATTACAAAACTTTGTCTATAGACTTACTAAAAGGTCCTGCATTAACTGGAATCATGGTGCACGATCCAACACCATCTTTTGATATTGTAATGAACGTTCCAGCTGATAAGCTGCATCGCCAGCATTCTTCTGCCCATTCTTCTTTTACGGTAAAAAAGTTGATAACAGCAGAGAGTTCAGCCTGCCTCAATTTATGATAGGCTCTTAAAAAGGGATTGCCCTTTACGAACACTAATGGAGTAGGTCCTCCTGCGATGCCAAGGACGGCATCCCTTAGAAACAATTCAAAATTCCTGACAGTGTCTGCAGGCGTTGCTCCTGTTAAAAACAAATGCATCACTTTGAGATAAAACTAAAATAAACAGTATTCATTAACTTCCAACTTTCCTACTATAAATAGAAAAAGCATTCAACGAAGCTTTTATATGAGACTTATTAAAATGGAGGATTTATTATGGTAGTAGAACTTTAGAAACAGGAACCAAAGCCCATATTACAATCAGGGTTGTTGTAATTATTTAGAGTCATTAATCATTATGATTGCAATTACTTGATGATTGGCAATGTAATCATTTGAATTAGAATTAGTTTTAACCATTGACTAAATCAATCGTTAGAATTACAATTACTCAGCCAAACCGCACCCTACCGGAATTCCCTTTCTTTAAAGAAATTTCTTATACCATTTTTATTTGCTGCAAGACATCATTTTTAGAGTAATTATGTTTCTGGCGGAGAAGGCATCCATCTTTGTGTAGTGATCTACTGGTACAGGTGGAAGTGAACACCCTCTCATTCTATTGCAGCCCATTGAAGGTACTTGTGGGGATTCTAATTTTGGAATTTCTCTCCTAATAAAAATAAACATTTATGTTAATGATCTTTATCAGGGCTGTAAGAATTATGCTTGCACTACCCATGGGTAGTGATATTGAAAATTGAGCGGCTGCAGTGAACTCCACTATATCACTAAACTTATTGTAAAGTATGTTTATCTATAACTACATGCCATACATTTAAACACCAACATATTTGGGATACACGGAATATAGTGGCAGGAACTGATTCTTTATTAATTTTTTGTAGCTAATAGCCAAAATGCCTCTGTAATATCGAAGTTTTCTGTGGAACTTGTTTGTATCAGAGTTACTTTACTTTTTTGAAGCCCATTCACTTACGAGTGTCATTACTTTTTTGGATTTAAGGTCTTCCTTAGTACTGGCAGCTACAATTACTGGATGTCTTCTCATTTTGTTTAAGTATGGCTTCAGTGGCCACCATCTCTTCTTCAATACATCTTTTTGCCTCTTCAGAGATATCAATGGCAAAAATAAATCCTCCTTTGAATCTAAAGGAAAGCTGGCAGTTTGATTCAGTCCAATAGTATTTCTGCTGGTAAACCTTGATGACACCAAATATGGGCGTACCTTTTACACCCGGCTCACCACATTAAAGACTAATTTTGTTAAGATGTTTACACAATAGAATCCATAGCTTTTATCCTCCCTTAGT
>NW_003546336.1:245875-249097 GCF_000090795.2 Amphimedon queenslandica | reverse complement strand
TATGCTAAAGGGAAGCATATTGGACTATTTGGATTTGCCCTTTTAGTGTCTGTTTTCTTTGTCATACCATACACACTGTTCCTTTTGTGTCATCCAGTACTTGAGAAGTATTTGTCACATTTCAAACTGTTTAAGAGCTGGAGTCGTTTCAAGCCTATTATTGATGCTTATAGTGGTCCAATGAAAGATGAGTATCGGTTCTGGCCTGGTCTACTGCTAGTGGCTAGGATACCATTACTTTTATCTGTTACCTTTTTGAAGAGTGAATCCCGCGTCTTGCTATTGGCAGCAGCAGCTTTTATTCTCTCCCTTAATTTTATTTTTGGTGGTGTGTATAGAAAGAGATTAAACAATATCATAGAATTTTGGTTCTTGCTGAACTTGTGCATCATGGCTTCTTTATCTATAGCCTTTACCAATGACAGTAAAATATTGATCTGGTACAATACTTGTTTGTCTGTTTTTATTTTTAGTTTTATTTTGATTGTTGTTTATCATCTTTACCTGCAGATATCGCACATGAAATGTTATAATAATGCTCGAATTAAGAAGTTATTCAAGAATCAAGATGAAGCAGATGAACCACTTCTAGATGTAACTGAATCACATAAAACTGTTGATCAGCAAAAAAGAGAAACTGTGCCAAGTTCTACTGATGTCAAACTCAGTACTAGTAGAGAATCAGTTGTTGAATTGTATTAGTCATACTATTGATTTTTTTTGCTATTACACTAATTATTATTTTTTTATAATTGTTTCTTGAATTTCTTCTTGCTCCATGTGCAGCCACGTGTGCTTCCTGTTTTTGAGAACCCTCAAATCATTGATATTAAAAATACCTCTGCTCAAATTTTGTGGATTAGCCACACCTAGAGTAATTAACGGATGTTCGGATAACATAATAACCTCAGACACTATTACTAGATCAGTTTATCTGCAATAGACTTTTCTTATATATTTTCACATTAGGAGGTGATATTACATGTCAACACAACATTATTGATATTTTATGTCATGGGCCTCATTATTATAGATACTGTAGCTAAAGGGAGTAATGGCAATGAAGAGACTGGAGTAACTGCTACTAGGAGAGGTAATATTGAATATCAATACAACATTATTGATATTTTATTTCATTGGTCTCATTATTATAGGTACTGTAGCTAAAGGGAGTAACAAAGAGAATAGTGTGTTGTTGAACAAAGGGTGTAATTAATTAATTTTTGTGAGCATGCTCGGTTGTTCATTGGGCTTGCAATTATTAAAGAAGAGTTTGTTAAAACAGACAAATCTTTTAATATCTCAACCGATCCAGCCAAGACAAAGTCTTCAAGATGTCTTGACAGTCTGAGAACCTAGAAGAGACAAGCAAGTCCCACACCAGTGTCTTGTTCAATTTGCAACTCGGTCACATCATCTCTTGGCTCAATATGAGCCCCTTAGCCCAGTAATAGCTTGACAGCATCAACCTTTTACTTAGTAGCTGCTTTATCATTCAGTGCAGGAACAAAGACTATATTGCATGTATTGTGTCTGAGACCAGTTGTTCAGAAGGACAGGACTGAACTGGGAATGTGTGTAAGTGCAAATGCTTTCCATTATCCTACATTATCTCAGACTGACATTATACATTGACACCGGCAGATGAATACACAAGATAAAAGTATCAATTTTTTAATGTTACACTATAGAAGTCATCTACATTGTCAATGAGATTCATGTGTAAAGAAGGACCTCACTGAATTGACCCTTTACACAGCTATATACATGTAATACACATGGGTAGATCTAATGAGTGAAGTTGCTGCACTGCATGCTTTTTGTATCTATTGGGGCAAATGCATGATTTGACTATTTTGTATTATAACACAAAATTAATTGAAAGAATCTATAAATAGAAAATTAATCATTATAACTCCTATTGAGTAGCAGCTATAAAACAATTTTAGTTTTATGATAGAAAATTTTCTAGCTTATTTTTTGCATTACCAAGTTGCACTGGAAAATCATCACACACTTCAACTAATTTATCCCAGTTAACATCTTCACCTGAATCTATCCACCTCTGGAAGACAAGGCGTAGGTTAGTAGCAGTCATGGTAGGTAGTGGCTGAAGATCAGATACATCAACATCTAATCCTATTCCTATTAATTCATAATGATGAACTGATGGCATGAATATCTTCATTAGTTGTTTCAGCTCTGGTGTCTTTTCTGTAAATAATGATAAAAATAATTATGATACAACATGAACTACTGTACACTCACTTTTACTTGTACTTCTGTCAGATAACAATTCATCAGCAGGTGCTCCACAAGAAACTGAATCAGTAGCTCGTGGTTCTAATTAATGAAAGGTAAATAAAACACCAGTTCAGTATCACTTACTAAACCAGCATGACTGACGTGGTCCCATTTCCCTTGCTTTACTGCAGTTACCATTAGTGCATGTTATACTAGTTCCAGATTTGTTACAACAGCATACACCAGCTGTACAGGTCTGGCAAAGAGTTCCCTCCAATGTATTGCTACTGTAGCAGAACTTGCTGGAGACAAACTGTATGGATCTCTGGACTAGGACTCTTAACTCTGGACATGCATCCTGTACTGGACCAGCAGGTCCATCACAATGTATCTCCAACCACTGGATAGTATCTACAAGTAGAATATTAACTCCTAAATCTGTCGATTGTAGCTTGATGGCATTACGATAAGGTACCTGTCTCTTAAACATCCTAAACCCTTCCTTTAAGAGACTAACCACCAGTGCTGGGTACATTCCCTGTGGTATAATATTGTCTTGCCAACTTAAAACCAAAGGGTCACAGCTTTTACTGAACTGCCTTCTCATCTTTTCCAATACATCAACTGCACATGTTTCCAGTACACATGGAATGAAGTACTGATCCTCCTCCAGTGGTCCTATGATAAGAAGAGATTCCATGAGTGAGAGAAAGTCACTGGAAGTGAAATCCTTTGTGAAACCCTCAGAGAGACAATTGAGTAGCTTCTTTTCAAACTTTCCTTCTTTCTTGAGCATGAGACGACAATTATCGGGAATTGAGTGATTTGGTTTCACCTTCTCTAGATCAACTGGTGTGTCAGTGAATGATACACTAATCAAATTTGATAGTTTCTTAAAGAGAGGCTGAGGATGAAGGAAGACAACATGTGGAAGGACACTTGGAAAGTAAAGGATGATGGTTAGATCGTGATAATATT
>NW_003546336.1:191502-231291 GCF_000090795.2 Amphimedon queenslandica | reverse complement strand
CTAGATGTCATTGAATCACATAAAACTGTTGATCAGTAAAAAAGAGAAACCGTGCCAAGTTCTACTGATGTCAAACTCAGTACTAGTTAGGGAATCAGTTGTTGAATTGTATTAGTCATACTTTTAAATTTTTTTGCTATTACACTAATAGGTATTTATATATTGAGTAAATTTTCCAGTACAGTAAATAAGATAATTATTGTAATAGATTGACAGTATCAATCTTTTGCTTAGTAGCTGCTTCATGTAATTGAGTCATGTTAATCTATAAGAAATAAACACCACAAGTAAAGTGCATACAACAAAATTAATAATAAATGTAAATCAATTTTATTACATCATGTTCTTATAATTTTCAAAGTATTTTCAACCAGTAGCAAATAATGCAAACATTATAGTTCAATGACTGAATAACTAGTTACAATATGCCGTATGGCACCTTTTTTTTGAGGGCTACAAATTTTGCAAATTTGCTTTAAAATCTTTTTTTTGCTAATTTAATTTTCACAAATTTATGCTATCTGCCATCTTGTATGGTAATAATTTGATTTTTGCAAAGTGATTTTTGTAAAATCTTCAAAAAATTGCGAACTCTGCAAAATTTACAGCCCTTTAAAAAGGAGCCCTACAGTATGTTATTAAATGAGCTGTCCAAAAAAAGGCAATAATCGCATACACTTTTGCTAATGATACAAATTATTATTCGAAAACTCAAGGTAATCCAATATTTCTAGCTGTCACTAATCCAAAAAATCTAGTAAAATCCATTAATCAAACAATGGGCCAACATAAAATTCGAAAAAACTGGAAATCAAACCTACATACTTACCAGGATTTGTTAGGTGTTTCCATGAGAAAATACAGTAATTAGTTACACAGTATTAAACTGATTTATAACTAAACTGCAGGTACTTTTACATTATACAAGTCATACTGTCCACAATAGCAGGTTTGACTGTAGATGGTTAGGAGCTTTATTAGCTCCTAATACATGAAATATAATTATTTTTTGGCCGGCAAACATGAGCGTACTTCACATATATGTAAGTGAAACGTGTTTAGTACATGTACATGTACATGTGTATGTGTTAATACCTTGTATTCTTCTCTTCTGATATTCATTAATGTCCAGTACTGACTGTATTACCAAATCACTAGTACTAGATACTAATAATAGTAACAAAAAATTTAGTTTCAGAAATGCAAAATTTAGAAACTATTATTCTGTAATTCAACTCTCTGGGTGTGTACAATCACACATAAAGCCACACCCCTCACCATTCTTTATTGTAATATTATTATCATTACATGCTCAATACACATTGTATCTACTGTACTAATGTATACATGTACTCACTGATTTCAATAAATCTTGTATCACTGATTATTGAATGATCACCTCTCTCTCCTCCAAACTCAATTATCCAGTGAGTGGTCTGTGTCTCACCCCAAACTGAGAGAGAATGCCAACGTCTGTCCGTGACACTGTCTGGTATATTAGCCTATATAATTAATAATAATCATAAAATAATATATCTGTTTAACAAAAATGATTCCTCTCTCTTCCTCCTTTCTCCTCCATTGTCAATCACACTCACAAAAATGACAACAAAGGCAAGCTTCATGAGCTGTTTTTTAAAAACTACTGATAGCATAATCTTTCAATTCTTTCATATGCACATGTCTATACTGACCAGCAGCTGTACTGTATTAAATTGATTATCATTGAGGAGTGACATACATGTACAGACAGACAGATCACAGTGGTCTCGTACCAGTAGGAATCACTCATGCTCACCGCAATTATATTATAATACTTACTAGTTCTTTCCATTCCATTTTGTTTATATTTAACAACCAACAGTCCTTGGTAATTTGGCAATTAAATCCACCCACCACTAGTAGGTATGGTCCTGAGCTACAGTTGATCAATACACTGGAATGACCATATCTCTCCTTAGGCCATTGTACTGATCCTCCAGGATTAGAAAACTTTTTACATTTCTAAAATAGTAAAATATTTAATTATCATAAACTACACCCACACACTCTGTTATGAACAAATACACACATACACAATGTACAATACAATATTAATTAATGTAATGCACTCACCACTGATGTATCAGTAAATTCAAATGTAAATACATCATTACTCTTTCTACAACTACCAATATCACCACCAAACAACACAGCAGTGGTATTAGTTATTGATGTTAAAGTGAGGTCATAAATAGGAGGTGGTCTGTCTCCAGTGACAGTTGGTGAAGTCCATTCACCTAAAAATAATAAAAATAATATGAACACACACACACACACACTGTCATATTGGACAGATGGTTGTACATGTACGTAATTTTTATTTTGAAAAATTCTTTTTAAGACAAAACATACTTTTTTCATTAAACTACCGTATAGTGAGAAATTTTGGAGGGAATTAAATTTGGCATTTCAATAGCTATTTGTCAAAATAAATTCTGCCATTTTGAGCCATTATACGCATGCTCAATGGCACGTGGCCACAAATTCGCCAAATTAAAATCTGCCAATCACCAAATTTTAGCAATTTGCCAAATTTTAGTCCCTCCAAAATTTTCCGCTATACGGTACATTAGTAAACCTAATATCATATTATACTGACCAGTTTTTAATCTGTACATATGTACTTCATTACAATCTCGATAGCCATCATCTTCCATGTACTGGGCACCAGGTTGTGGTGGGGTATTATTAGAAGATGGTGCACATCCTCCAATTATAGCAAGATAGTACTCATCATTCACTTTTATTGCTGCCATGCCACAGAAAAACTTCATGGAAGGACCATGATGAGATGTAGTAGGAGAGAGTTCCTTCCAATTGAAGGTATCAACATTAAAACTATATAATATATAAATAACTCATGAATAATAATCTCTTTGATGTTTTGAGGACTAATGAGGTATTAAAATTAAGTAAATCCTGTGGCCACAAATGTGTATACACTTGTTTCAACAAATTTTGATTAAAAATTTAAAAAGCTATTATTATAGTAATAGAGAAGTGTCTGTCGGCTCTTCTTCAACTATGCCTTCAAGAATATGACATTCCTCTTGCTCTTTCACACTCACACTGGCTCCATGATCCAGTGGTCCAGAGTTTGGCTCCATCATCAGTCAAAGCCATCCTAGGGTCATTAGCATAAGGTTTGCTCATGATAGCTTTATCCAGTCAAATCTTCAACATTCTTCTTGCCAACTAAAAAGTATTCCAAGCTGCCATTAATGCTCTATAAAATACGCAATCTGCCACAATGCCCCTGCACAGCATTCATTGTTTGCATCGGTTTAACACCTCCTAGTCAGTGTTAAACCTACATATTATACAACATTTATCAGTAATTATCATCTTTACCTGCATAAACTATTGTGATCACATATATCATGACCACAATAGCCTCCAAAAAAGAATATTTCATTTCTAATGACAGCAGCAGCATATTGAGAGACGCCAAGAGGAGGGTCACCAGTGGTAGGCTTTTGTACCCACGTACCAGTTGGTAGGTGGCACACCTCCACTACAGAACAAAATGATTTCTTCTCTTCATTATTGTGTACTGCAGGGAGATCATACTCATAGGCGGCTGCAGGATTTCACTGCAAGTAGGGCAAAGGTGTGGCTAAAAGTGGGAGTGGTCAAAATGTAGGTGTGGCCATGACCACACCCACATGTCTTGTGAAATCAAGTTGAAAAAGGCTCTGAAATTCTCAATGAAGAGTTACTCTACCATTTTTGTGTTCAAAAGGAGAAAATTCAGTACCTAAAAGACCTCTATCAATGATAGAGTATTAGTAGCTAGGTGATTTAGCTGTTGAATGAGTCCTAGCTGACTATGATGATTAATAATGAAGTGCTTTTATGATGGAGTCAGTTATTCTAGCTGCAGGTTACTGTAGATTATGTCTTCCTGAAGTGACCAAAGATATGATGGACCTATGAAGCTTACTAAGAATTAACCATGCAGTTAGCAGCTTATTCTCCACTAATTATCACTTTGTTGAGCAAAATAATATAGTTTTTGTCATTAAAATAGCTATATTCCATGTAATAACTACTAAATAATTATTAATTAACTGCTAATTATGATGATGTCATCTTCCGGTAAGAAATTCTAGTAGGGCATTGCCCTCATTGCCTGCCCTTGCAGCCGCCTATGATCATACTGTTCTCCACCCCACATGTACAGGTAGTCTCCTACCTGTACTGTTGAGTGCTGGTTCCTCACCTCTGCAGGGGCGTATCTGAGGGGGGGCCTACAGGGGCCTGGGCCCCCCCATCAATTGTTGTAGATAATGATTTCATTGTTTGTTTTATTACTTACCACCTAGTAATAAAAATTAACCACTTTGTAATCATGTACAATACATTGCACAGCAGCAAATGTACAAGAAAGAAGTAGACAGAAGCAAAACACTCATTTTATATTAATCATTGTTGAAAATGTAAGATTTTGATGCTTTTAAAATACGCAAAATGCTACTTTAGTGCACCATACGAACGCTAAAAGGGGTGTGGCCAAATTTTCGGCGCGCTTCGCGCGCCATTTATTACTAGGCCCTCTCATCATTTCCTTCCCAGCTACGCCCCTGCACCTCTGGTTGATACAGACTATAGATAACAAGAGGACACAGTAATATAGTGAATAATTATAATAAGGAGAGGATATAGTGGAGTAAAATAAGGGAGAAAATAAGAAAGAATGAGATATAAACAGAACTCAGAGAAGAAAATACAAAAGACACTTACTTTTGGAAGACATCGCCATGACCATAGATTTCCTGTACTCTAATGTCTATGCCATGACATCGCAGACAAGTGAGCCACTTTCCACTCACAATACCGTATCTACTCTAAATCAATTTAAGGAGTAAAATAAAATTGAAATGATGTCTACAAGATCAAGTATGCCATAGAGAATAATTTTTTTTTCTTATTTTCCCTTTTGTAGATAATGTAAGGTGGTTATCCTCTTGATGTATGCACTAGAGACAGTTAGTGGATAAGAGAAAAGAGAGTGTGTGTGTTCTCAGTCACTTCTCATTGTTACAATTCACAGTGTCTACTTATCTGGTAATGGGTTGATAGACCATTAGGTATGTATAATTTAAATATTTTGTATAATTAATGAAATGATAATAAATAATGATAGTACTATGTATTGTTGAATGCGTATGATAATTTGATTAAATAATTTGTATACATGCTCATATCTTATGTTTTTTATAATTAATTTTGAGCTGATCAATTGATTTAGATGAAAATTTGATTTTTTATAATTTTTTAAAATTTCATAAACTCTAAAGTTTAAGCTAATGATGTCCATGTATATGGTGTCAATTCTCCATTTCTATAACTTTTCCTGAAACATGTATATGCATGTACATGTACTTACGTGTATGTTGCGTAGAAAGTTTGAGCTGATTCCAATCAAAATTATTTTTTATGAATTTTTTAAATTCATCAAAGTTCATAAAAATTGGCAGTACAAGGTTTTTGCCAGATTTCATAAAAACCGTGCTAGCAGAGAATTTTCTTGTTATGACATTTCCTGGTACATTGTCCTTATTATTTCATTCTCCTATAGTCTTTTAGACAGCTAAGAAGGTGATTGAGATCAACCAGTCACCAGTGTACGTCTATATACTGGAAGAAACAGTTATCTTTAAAAAGAGGATGTCAGTGTGAGCTGCTTCTAAACTGATAGTCAATATGGTGTCATGAAGGACATAGACTGCCAATGGTACGTATATATAATGATTATTAGTAATTGTGTGTTTACTGATTGTATGGTGGATTTTTGGTTGGTCCAAACTTGCATTTTTGTGGAGGGAACCAATTATTATTATCACTATTATATTCTGTACTTTGTGTCTCATGTAGTGTATTATGTACAAGATGGTTGGACTAAAGTATCACAAACTGTTAATGGTTTACACTATCGAGATGAAGAAGAGAAGAATACAGCAATATTAATTATTAATAATGAGAATCTGTAAAATAACTAACAATAAAATAATTACCGTATAGCTGGTAATTATGTAGGGGTAAATTTTGTCAAAATAATTGCTAATTTTTTGATAATTGGAGGATTTTAATGAGGCTAATTTTTGCCTGAAGCCAAGATACGTATTGCTAATATACACTATTGGTAGTGGTTTGTGTGGTTGTTCTTTTCTGTGTCTATCAATCCTTTTGATCTTTAAGAGTATGCACCAGGACTGTTTGTGAAAACAACTACAGCCAGTTATATGGTTTGCAGTGAGCTTTTGTCATAATAAAAGTTCACATGCTCCAGATTGTCTTTCCATACACCACCTCCTTCCATCCTCAGTAAATGAAAGAATATGGTCCTACCTTTATGCTATGAGACTAGTGCAATGCCAGCAGTGAAGGTGATCTGAGATAAACTCTATTTAATGGAAATATCTACTGCAAAGACACGACTTTCTGATGGGCATATATAAAGGTGGGCCTGTGCCAGACCAGCTTGCAGAACTGAAAAGAAATTCGGCTATTAATCCTTACATAATTGGAATACCACATATACAATTTAATGCAAAGAAAAACATGCATTGGAACTGGTTTATTATCAACTAGCATGTATATACTACATTACATGTTGTAATAATGTGTGTATCATTGGCCTTGCCATTTAATTTAAATACCTACAGTGGTAATATGCAGGAAAAATTAGTTTTGAAATCATACATGTAAAATAATAATTATTGTTTTTCTTTGTTTTGATGAGGCCAGTGTCTCGTTCAATATGCAACTCGGTCACATCATCTCTTGGCTCAATATGAGCCCCTTAACCCAGCAATAGTTTGACAGCATCAATCTTATTCTTAGTAGCTGCTTCATGTAATTGAGTCATGTTAATCTATAAGAAATAAACACAACAAATGAAGTACATACAAAAATAATAATAAATACATGTAAAATCCAATAATTCTGGCTGTCACTAATCCAAAAAAATCTAGCAAAAATCCATTAATCTAGCAATAATCCAACACAAAATTTGGAAAAACTGGAAAACTAAATCCACATAGTTATTAGGATTTGTTATGTGTTTCCATGAGGAAATATGGTAATTCGTTACACAGTGTTAAACTGATTTATAACTAAACTGCAGGTAATTTTACATTATACAAGTCATACTAATACACTATCACTACATCATACTCTTACCCTATCAGGATTCTCCCAGTTAATACCTGCCCCATTAGAGAAGACAGACTTCATGGCGTCAATATCTCCAACTTGAGCTGCTTCATACAACTGTACCTCCTACAGTATTAACAAGTGAATGAGTGTATTATTAACAGCTATTATAATAGTAATATTAATCACTCTTTTGTCTCGTTATCACATAATCTCATTCAAACTCAAAATTCACAAAATACGCAACCAGTGACAGTAACTGACAATAAGCATTAGAACATAACAACAACAAGTAACACAAAAAAATATTAAATATACAACTAATAAACATACTGTATACTGGGATATTTTCACGTTGCAAAATTTTCGCAAATTTTACATTTGTAAGATTTCACAAAATAATATTTTGCAAACAGCTTGTAAACTCCACCACGTGGCAATAAAAATTTAGAATTTCACGATTTTTATTTTTGCGACGGAGCAAAAAAACGCTAAATCCGTGAAAATTTGGCTACTTGAAATTTCCCAGTATTCGGTACACTGTACGTAACAATTTTAGTAGCAAAATATTTTACAAATTCTGAACCATTCGTTTACATATACATGTACTTGTATAACATATGGCAGTATTTATCGACAGTGAGTATTTATTAAACACAATCAGTATTCCAATTCACAGAGCAAAATATATACAGCAGTACTGTTTTTTCATTAGGCAAATAAAGATGAAATTGATGGTTGTTTTCATCGACAAAATTACCTGCTAAATTTAATGGTAATATTATGACTATGAAGAATTTAATTGCTCAAATAAGGAATTTATTAAGCTCTTAACTGTGGCATAATACAGTATCATTATTATTATCATTATTATCATTATACATGCACTTACAGTATCTTAATTTTATCAAACAAGCGTAACAGTGTAAAAAATATTCCTATAATTGATTTCACCACATTGCAAGTACAGCTTGATTTTTATTAAGACTTATAGAGGCTCTTTCTACCTTGTAACTAACCATCATGCCACATCCTCTACATTCATCTTATATCATTCATCAATAGGGAAGGAATGGACAATGTATTATTTAAATTAACTTACACATATGGTAAGGAAGAAAGCAGTAGCTGATGACTCAAGTGTTTTTCATAAAATTTACAAACAATACAGTACTACAAACAGTATAATAACATCAGTTCAATTAACAAATAAATACATTACCTGAGTGTACTCTTAGCATAGTAGTCACTTCATAATGACCGTTTTCTTCAGCATAAACAATAATACATTACCTGAGTGTACTCTTAGTGTAGTAGCCACTTCATAATGACCGTTTTCTTCAGCATAAACAAGAGCAGTACGTCTTACCATACTATAGAAGATAAACCTTGATTAACATGATAGTACAATGATGTTATCACAATCAAACTAAAAGCCAACTTTAATTGTTGGTCTGTCTTCAATACTCCATAGTATTGAGTATGTTAGAGACAGTGGAGGTACATTTGCATATAGTACAAGTATATATTTTACTGATATAAATGATTACATGTACATGTATGTACATGCATATCTACACTGGTGCAGTATCAATAAAATGTTCTTGGTTATTATTTAGAGGGCATAAACTCAGTTACTGTACATGTAGATTGGGAAACCTTCATGAATGGGATAAAAATTTTCAAGGTACTTAAATTTTGATGCTTGCATGATGAATGCATGTAATTTTTAAATGCAATTGATGTCATGAAAGACAGGGACCATAGTGTCCTAGTGGGAGGTGTCTATTAAACAGATACTGCCCCAGTAGGTACAGCAAGTGATATAATTACATCAATTTGAGTGGGTGGATCTTGTTATTATATCCATGCACAGTATGTACTGTATAGCGGGAAGTTTTGGAGGGACTAAAATTTGACAAATTATTGCTAAATTCTGGTGATTGGCAAATTTGTGGCCACATGCCATTGAGCATGCGTATAATGGTTCAAAATGGTGGAATTTTATTTTGGCGAATGGCTATCAAACGCCAATTTCGCCAAATTTAATCCCCTCCAAAATTTCCCACTATACGATATGTCCTCCATACAAAAAAAATTTTAATGCCCACTCATCTCTTGTAAGACTATCTGACATTATACTACTATACATGAAACATAACAAAATGTAGAAAAATTTATATTTTTTAAGCATTCAAAAACTTGTGACATACAGTAAAATAATTATTCTGAAGAAAATGTTTTTCCATAAAAGTGATATAGTACAGTACATGTACATGTATACACACTGTATGCACATGCATGCAGTTACTTTGATCTACTCACTCAAAAGGATATACTGTATTTCCTCAAATAAAAGCCCATACATCTATTTCTTAAAATGACATTTGGACCTCAAAAAAATTAAAAAATAAAAGAAAACTTGAGCCAATAGAGGGATTCGAATCGGGAATCTCACACAAGTGACGTACATGTACATGTACTTCAGGAAGCTTAAGGAGGTATCTACAAGGCATCTATGTTATTAAATGGCTATAGATTTGCGTATTTGTACTTCCATTTTATTGCTAACCTGGCGTCTATTTGCACCTGGCTTTTATTTGAGGATGTAGGTACATGTATAACTATTATTGGAGTATAATTAAGGATTTTACTTACATTATCAGAGGCAGAGACATCAGCTCCTTTTTCAAGGAGCAATTAAACTGATTGTGTAATTCCTAAATAAGCTGAGAATATGAGAGGAGTCCATCCATCCTATAAAAAGAAGACAGGATAATAAAGACACTAACATCATGTTGTATACCATAGTAATCTAATATACGTGTAATAATAAGATTAATACTCATTATAATGTGTTATAAAAATGAAAATTTTTACACAGAAACACAAAAGTTTTAGTCAGCATACTAGAGGTCAGGTCATCAAATGATCAAAGCATGCATGTAGAGAAGTATGGGCCACTCACAAAAGGCTTTTATTCATGGAACTCTGTCTTTTCTCTCATTTGAGGTTTTTAGCTATGCAGTATTCACACCATATTTAAATCCTAAATAAAGCACTGAAATCAAAAATGCTAAAATAGTATAAGCTACCTTAAGGTAAAAGTAGATTAATTCACACTAGCAACATAATATTTATATAACTAAACTGCAGGTACTTTAAAATTATACAAGTCATGCTAATACACTAGCCACTACATCTTACACTTACCAAACCTACTGTAGATGCTCCCAGTTTATGTTTCCCCCATTAGAGAAGACAGACTTCATGGCATCAATATCTCCAACTTCAGCTGCCTCATACAACTGTACCTCCTACAGTATTAACAAGTGAATGAGTGTATTATAAAAAATTATGATAATAGTAATATTAATCGTTCCTATGTCTCATTATCACATAATCTCATTCAAACACCAAATTTACAGAAAATGTAACCAGTGACAATAACCAACCATAAACAACACATAAACAACAACAAGTTAATTTATTATTTACTGATATTTCAAAAACTACATGTGTACATGTATGTGTACTAGTGTTGTTGTAGTTCCTTGGTACTAGAACTAAATCAATTCTAGTACTGCCTTTTTTTCATAGTTCTAGTTCCAAGAACTAGAACTAGTACTATTTTTACAACCAATGTAAGAATCAGAACTAAACTAGAACTAGTTTATACAAGACTTGTAGTACTAGAACTAAACTGGAACTAAACTTTGCCAGAGTCTCAGTACTAGAACTAAACTGGAACTAAAAGTACATTCTCTTGTGGTACTAGAACTAGTTTGGAACTAGAATTGTAGAACAATATTAGTTGACAAAGAAGGTACTAATTTGTCAGTGAAATATTTTAGTACATAACAAAGACTGAATAACAAATAATGTATGAATTTGTTACTTAGACATAAATTATATATCAATAGACTTTTGAATACTTATTCAGTTCAAAGCTAAGCAGTGAAAGCATGACAGCAGAAGCAAAAAGAAGCAGTATTTAGAAATTATTTCCAATTAGAACTAAGCTTCTTAAACTCTATTGCCAGAACAAGTACAAGAACTATAACTTAGCTCTAGAACTAGAACAATAGCTAAAATTTATTGAAATCTAGTTTTAGAACTAGTACTAGAACTAATTTTATAAAACTATAGTTCTAGAACTAGTACTAGAACTAAACTTTATCAAACTCTAGTTCCGGAACTAGTACTAGAACTAAACTTTATCAAACTCTAGTTCCGGAACTAGTACTAGAACTAAACTTTATCAAACTCTAGTTCCGGAACTAGTACTAGAACTAAATTTTTTCAAACTCTAGTTCTAGAACTAATACTAGAACTATATAAAATTATGGTACTACAACAACACTAATGTGTACATGTAATTCATGATGGCACACTCCTCACAAAAATGAGCACAACAAAATTTTATCACATTGAAAATTATGATGTGCAAGAAAATTAATAATACATGTATAAACAATATTGGAACTGGTTTATGATTAACTAGCATGTTACATCATGTTGTAATAATGTGTGTATCATTCAATATACAGGACATCCTCTATTATCCGAACACCTGTTATCTGAACCTTCGTTTATCCGAATGCATGGCTGTCCCTAATGCGCATGCTCAGACTAGTTAATTTATTAATAACCGGTTAAAATGGCTACTGGAGCATGAGTTTAACGGAGCTTACCCAAGAGGAAGGCCATTAAAGAGAAGACTGAGATGCTTTGCGAGATAGAGAAAAGAAAGTCATGCACATTTATTCTTCAAAAAAGGACAGGATAGGTCAGTCTACTGCATTTTGCGCTGTATTTCACTTATCCGGACTATTCAGCTATCCGAACACTTCTCCAAATAATAATGCACCAAGGTGTTCGGATAATGGAGGATGTAATGTACAACTCACTGTATCCCAGGACTCAGTATAAGCACCTTCATTCAGTAACCACAGGACAGCATCAATCCTGCTTTTGTAAACTGCTGCATGTAAAGGAGTCTCATTATTCTAGAAGAAACAAACATAACAAATAAATTACATACAAAATGATACATGTAAAGAAAATCAATTTTATTACACCATTATAGTTGGCCCATTTTTTCAAGTGTTTGTAACTTGAAAAATTGAAGTCGGAATCGGCTTAAACTTTCTACACAGCATGAGGACATCAATATGCATCAGAAAATGTAATAAAAATTGGGAGGGATTTTGGAGCCATTTTTGGGAAAAACCATGGGCTATAGTACAGGGATTTTTTCAGATTTTGTCTCATTTTTTCAAATGACTATAACTTGAAAAATTGAAGTCGGAATCGGCTCAAACTTTCTACACAGCATGAGGACATCAATATGCATCAGAAAATGTAATAAAAAGTGGGAGTGAATTCAGAGCCATTTTTTGGAAAAAACCATGGGCCATAGTACAGGGATTTTTTCAGATTTTGTCTCATTTTTTTCAAATGACTATAACTTTAAAAAGTGAAGTCGGAATTCGCTCAAACTTTCTAAATAGCAGTGGGACATCAATATGCATCAGAAAATGTAATAAAAATTGGGGGGGGGGGGTGATTTCGGAGCCATTTTTGGGAAAAACCATGGGCTATAGTAAAAAGATTTTTTAGATTTTGGTCCATTTTTTCAAATGGCTGTAACTTGAAAAATTGAAGTCGGAATTGGCTCAAACTTTCTACACAGCATCGAAAATAAATTGCTTCCTCATAAAATGTCTACCAAAAATATACCCTCAGACTCATATTGATGCCTATAACTAGATACATGTAATAAGTACTGATCCTTAAACAAACACACACCACCAGAAAGAAGGGGCTATGAGTGTCATCAATAGCTATACTGTACATGTAAAATACTGTGTTTGAGGAACATGCCGTATTCCTTTTATATTTCCTCATGGAAACACCTACTCCCAATAAATGCTTGTACTTGTACAACACCTAGAGACAGCATAATCATATTGACAATATATGGGCATGCTTGCTAGATGCCTATACCACACCCACTTTGCCTACATGGTTACTGGCACACACTACAGGCAACATAGCAGTTGTAGCTGAGAAGGAAGCTCATAGAAGAAGACTCCTCGGCAATGAATTTAAATGTCTATCCTCATATAAACACCTACTTCATTTAAACCAACAAATGGGTCTCTATAAGAATAAATGCCTAGGTGCTTCCATAAGGAAATAACACAATATTAATATTATAAACTGATTTATAACTAAACTGCAGGTACTTTAAAATCATACAAGTCATACTAAATTACTAATACGCTAGCCACTACATCAAACACTTACCAAACCTGGATGCTCCCAGTTAATACCTGCCCCATTAGAGAAGACAGACTTCATGGCATCAATATCTCCAACTTCAGCTGCTTCATACAACTGTACCTCCTACAGTATTAAAAAGTGAATGAGTGTATTATAAAAAATTATTATAATAGTAATATTAATTGCTCCTATTATCACATAATCTCATTCAAACACCAAATTTACAGAAAATGTAACCCGTGACAATAATCAACCATAAACAACACATGAACAACAACAAGTAACACATCAAAAATATTAAATATACACAAATTTAAACAACTAACAAGCATACACTCTACACTGTACATAACAATTTTAATAGCAAAATATTTTACAAATTTCTGAACCATTCATTTACACATATACAAGTACTTGTACAACATATGGCAGTATTATTGACAGTGAGTATTTTATTGACCGCAATCATTATTCCAATTCACAGAGCAAAATATATACAGAGGTAATGTTTTGTCACTAGGCAAATAAAGATGAAATTGATGGTTGCTTCCATCGACAAAATTACTTGCTAATTTTAATGGTAACATTATGGAGAATTTAATTGCTCAAAACAAGAATAATTTATGAGCTTATTAACTATGGTATAATACAGTACTATTATTATTATTATTTTAATTATTATTATTAATATTGTACATGTACTTACAGCATGTTGCGTAGAAAGTTTGAACAGATTCCGATCAAAATTGGATTTTTTACAAAATTTTGTTGCTATACTATAGTACAGGGTGAATGGCCAAATTTCACCAAAATGAAAAGATGAGAATTTTCCAATTTTATAACTTTTACCAATACATATACATGTACTTATGTTGCGTAAAAAGTTTTAGCTGATTTCAATAAAAATTAAAGTTTTTACACATTTTAAAAGTTGCTCAAAAATCAGGCGAAAGTCCCTGTACTACAGTACAGGTCACGGGCCAAATTTCACCAAAACTGAGAAAGAGATAATTTTCCATTTTTATAATGGATAAACATCTCAGAGGAGGTGTTCCTCTGTTTTAAACATATTCATGGAGGCATAGTTATGACAAGTGTTCAATTTGTGGTATTTCTTCATTGCTTCCATGTACATGTACATGTAGGAGTCTCCATAGGATCTGGAAACCTCATTCATCATTAACATCAAACAGAAATTATTCATGAGTATTTTAAATAATTTTCCTGATACATATACATGTACTTATGTTGTGTAGCAAGTTTGAATTTATTCCGATCAAAATTGGATTTTTTTTACAAATTTTTACAGTTGCCAAAGTCCCTGTACTATTATAGTACAGGGTAACACAATAGTATAACACAACAGTTACTGTATACTGTATAGTGTGTATATACTTTGCTTTGGAAAATCTAAGCAGGATTAGAGATTTTGTTTTGCTCTAAGCATGCATTTTGCACATGTGGCATTGAAAGAACACCTTTTTGTTTGAAAAATATATTCGTTCCACAGGGAATGATAACAAAATTGAACTCTGACAAAAAATACCTGCTACACAGTACAACATGGACTGTATGAAAAGTGTGTGGAAAGTTGACATCAAAATGGGGACATAAATGTTTCCCAAAAATGATTATTAAGCAAACTGATAGTCTGCAAGTACATGAGAAGTACATAAAGACATTAGAGATTGTTACATTACACTGAGGATAAATCTAATTAACAGCACACACTGTCAGTACATTAGCCTATTTGGACTTACTGGATTTTCAGTGTTTCACCTAGTCTGGCTGCCTGATCAGTAGTACACTTAAACTACCAAAAGAATCACAGTCTTCACGGCCCAACAACGTTAACAGTCTGCGTCTAGCTCCGATTTCTTTGTTAATCAGGGTATGCGGGATTGGAACAAAATGGATGGAACCACAAAGACCAAGACAAAGGTCAAAAATGATAGGGCGTGTCTATTGTCTAACCACGTGACTACACGTGGGCTAGTTAGCTGACCAACTTATTTGCCAGCATTATGAATTGTAGTGTAATGTCCAGAAATAACCAGCCCAGACCACCCCACTGTACTACTGGAACACTACATTGAAGACTGCAAATAGCATCATTCATTGAAGTCTTTCATTAGTAAACAAAAACTGAAATCAAAAACCTATATATTATTATTATAAATGGTATACAATGATTAGTACACACAGTAATTAACTGAAAAGGAATAAAAAGTACATTCATGTATTCATTATTGATTATTAAAAATGTTTGTTCAAAAATTTTATTGTTAAAGACAGTCATCAAAATAATTAGGATCCTTTCCCACATGATCCATCCAGTGATACTGCAGTTGGAGCCACTGACTAGCATCCTCTCTGCCTTTCTCTAGCTCTGGGTTTCTGTTTGACATCATTTTAGTATAAGTACGTGCCAATGCTTCATCAGTATCAGATTCAGAGTCATCTTCAATACCTAAAGACACCTAATGAAAATAAACTATTATTAATTATCTTTATCAATAATAATCATTGTTAGATCTAGGAGACCAATCTACATGCAACTAAAATCAGAGACTTCAGGACACTTAGGCTACACTATGAGAGATGAAAGCTGAAAAAGGGAGGGAGGTTTTAGGAGACCTAGACCAAATATGGGAGACCAAAAGTCTCCTAAACTCCCTCTAGATCATAAAAAGCAACAGGAGAAATAAAACAGACCAAAGATCGAACAGACACAAAGACAAGAGAGAGAGAGGAAGATGGAATAATAATAATTACTATTCAATTAATAATTATTAATATTATTTTACACTTACAGTTTCATTAAAGTGTTTGTATTGTTCAGTTGAAGTGAGTCTCTCCTCATCCTCAGTATCCATTGAGGCCTGTCTTGGCCATGGACCATCTTGACTCAATAGCTGTGACTGCATGTTATGAATAGCAAATAATTCTATTAATAATAATAATAATTAATAATGAGGGACTGTGATTAGTTGTACACATACGGTATTGTTTATTATGAGCAGTTGACTCTCTGGGTTGATTTATAGTTGGGATATTCTCCAGAGGCTATTAATAATAATAATAATAATAAACATTTAGTAGTAATTTAGTACATACAGCTTGACGTCTGTTTTCCTCTACAATTGGTTTAACATGTTTCTTGAGCCACTTTAAGATACACATTTCAGCAACCTAAGAATAATCATAATAAATTTACATGTAGCATAAGGACATCAATGTAGCAGGAAATTTAGGGTGGATTCGGAGCCATTTTTCAGTAAAAAAGTATAGCCTACAGTACATGGTATTTTTTTATTGGCATATCTTTAAAATGGCTACAATTCAAAAACTTTCAATCAAAATCAGCTTAAACTTTTTACACAGAATGTACATAATGTGTGATCATCCCTAAATTAACTGGTTATTGTACATGTACATTTATATACATTGTAGATGTGTGTATTACGTGACTTACGTCAATTTGTATTGTGGTCTCCAGTTCTTGTCTTGTGACTAATTCATGAGACTCAAGTCTTGAATGAATGACCTCACAGCGATACGCCAGCATCCTAATTATTAATATCAGTTAATTAACTATCATTAATTAATAGTTATACTTTAAGACGTCTTGAAATGAAATGATGACGTCATCCTCGGGTGTGGCCTTTTTGACGGACTGAGAGACTTCACGACGAAGCTCCTCCTCCATTTCCCATAGCAACAGTGAGTCCTCCGTCAGGTTATAAGGGTAGCGTCCCTAGCAACGAGTGTTAAAGGATATACTAGTATTAATTAATGGTTACTATGACTTGACTGTCATCTCCGATATTGTAAGTGTAATAATCTTGAACTTCAAGGGATCTCAGTAACAACTTAATCCTGCTCAATTTAACATGACCCTGCAAAATAATTAATAATAATAATAATAATAAATATCATAGCAAAAAAACAATTAAAAAATCATTTAAAGAGCAAATGAAAGAGTGCAAGAAGAACAAATGTGTGTTACAGAAACAGGGAGATAAAACAATTGGAAGGAGCATGCAAGACAATGAATTACTGGTCAAACTTATTACAAATAATAACAATAATGTTAATAATAATAATAGTAATTAATACTTTAGCTTGTGGGTCAAAATGCCGCCATTTCTTTTTAAAGTCCTTGATGACAGCTAGGCTGAGATTAGTATCATCATCGTTATAAAATATTGAGAAATTCTCAAGTAACACAGCTATGGGATACAATTGTTAATAATGATTAATAATTATTAATAAACTTACCAATGAATACATTTAATAATATAAAAGGTACAATGACAATGAATGATCCAAAGTATACTACTGCTGTGAATATTGACAAAAACTTGGAATCATCACTCATACCATAAGGCTCCTTCAACTGTGGAATAATGATAATAATAATAATAACAATAATAATAAGTTATTTCATGTACATTGTATATAGAGAAAGAGCAGAGACAAAAAATAGAATAAATATTAGAGAATTAATGTACGTGAAATAACATAACCTACTTTATTTTATTTTATATTTTTACATTTTGTTTATAACAATAATAATAATAATAATAATAATAATAACAACAACAACAACAACAAAACATCAGGTCAAAGTCCCTATTCATTATTCTTTGGTCACCTTGCATCAAAATTGGAAAAATTGAGAATTTACCATTATTTTTATAATTTTTCCTAATACATTATACACATTACGGTGCATGTACTTGTGTCATGTAAAACTTTGAGCTGCATGTAATTCTGATGAAACTTGAATTTTTTTACAAATTTTTAAAAGTCACTCAAAAACTGGGCTAAATCCCTGTACTATTTCACAGGCCAGATTTTGCCAAAATTGAAAAGGTGACAATTTGCCATTTTATAATTTTTCCTGATACATGTACATGCATTTATGTCATGTAGAAAATTTGAGCTGATTCCAACCAAAATTGGATTTCTTATGAATTTTGAAAGTTACTCAAAAATCGGATCAAAGTTTCCTGTACTATAGTACAGGGTCACGAGTCAGATTTTGTCAAAATTGAAAAGGTGATAATTTGTCGTTTTTATGATTTTTTCCAAAAGATATACTTGCACTTGTGGTGTGTAGAAAGTTTGAGCTGAGTCCAATCAAAATTGAATATTTGTAATTTTTTAAAATTTAAGCAAAAATCGGCCTGTACAAATACAGTATATTGTACAAAGTACAGGGTCATGGGCAAGATTTCCCTAAAATTGAAAAGGTGAGAAGTTGCCTTTTCATGCATTATCTGAAGTATTTATACATCATTCTAATTGAGACAGATTATTATTGGAGGATATAGCAGCATATACCAGTACATGTACATGTACATTATAGTATCATACATGTACATGTACGTACATTAAAGTATGGTACATGTACATGTACATCATTATTGCTTACAGCAACGTCCCACAGTATTTGATACCAATCCTCTCCAGTCAGACACCTTGTTATAGCTGTCAAACTCTGTCCTGTACCAGCAAAACTAATCCAACTATTATTAAATAAATAAATAAATAAACACTGTATTGTGTGTTTATCATTTATTACGTGTAGCTGAGCATTTCTCCTTTCCTCAAGTCACCAAAGAGAATGATACCAACACAACAATAACATATTATTAATATCCCTAATATCTGTGTCAGTGGTATGGTACGGAGAATAGTAGTGACTACTGTTATTAAGAGGTTCAACATTGCAGACTATAAGAAATAAGAAAATAATAATAATACTGTACAAGATGATATATTGGCGAGGAATTAATATTGGCAATTGGTGGTTCTATGAAGGAATCGCCAATATAAAATCAGCCAATTTACTTCCACAGGCAAATTCGCCAAATATTACTCCCACCAATAAATCATCTTGTGCAGTAATAATAATACAGTGACTTACATATTTTAATAAAATGGCGATAAATTTCAATACAGCAATGGCGAGTGCAATGTAGGACAGCTACAAATAAATAAATAAATAAATAATGAACCAGAACTACTTACTGTCACATCTTTAATGAAACCAGTGAAGTACACAGTGACAAATATATAATAAATGATTGTAGCTCCGACCAAAAATAAGTCAAATAAATTACGCCAACTACGAAAGTATGTTGGGCCGAATGCCAGCAATTTAATAACAACCTATTAATAATTATAAAATAATAATGATTAAAAAAAATAATAATAATGATAATAAAATAATAATAATAATCACTGTTAGATCTAGAGGGAGTTTTGGAGACTTTTGATCTCTCTGCTTTTTTGGCTCTGAAGCCTGCAATGATAAATAGCTGTATCTATTAACATAATGGACATTGCAGAAACATCTTTCATATTTAGCCTACATGTATATTGTAGGTGTCCTCAGTCTTTCATTTTTATTTAAATTGGTTTTCCAAAATTACTTCTAGATCTAACAATGTACGTATACATGATAATGATACTCATACCTCAAAAATTGCATAAAAATTAAAAACAAGATTAAGACCAACCAGTGTACTAACATAGTCTGATCCATTCCACTAAAACAAAATAAAACAATAATCATAATAATATACTGTATAGCACAAAATTTTCATTAGCTGTAAATTTCGGGGATATCGCAATTCATTGAAGATTTACAAAAATCAAATCAATTTATCACCACATAATTAAGATGGCAGACAGTAGTATCATTTACAAAATTAAATCAAAAATTTCCAAAATTTATAGCCCTCAAAAATTTTGCGCAATACAGTGCGTAATGTACATGTACATGTACCATATAGCGGGATATTTAGGAGGGAATTGAATTTGGTGAATTTGGAATTAATAATCATTTTCGAAAATAAAAATCCGTCATTTTGAGCATTTATACACACGCTCAATGGCACGTGGCCACAAATTCGCCAAATTAAAATTCGCCAATCACCAAAAATTTAGCAATTCACCAAATTTTTAGTCTCTCCAAAATTTCCCGCTATACGGTACATTTACATGTACATGTATATTACATGTGCACTGCACTACATGTACATGTACTTACCGGTAGTACTAGTGTTAGTGCTGCCAGTATGGTGAATACTGAAGGTATTATCCTGTAATGACTGTGAGACACGAAATTATACAATCTCAATCTTAACATGTTCTCCCCTATTAATAAGTGGGTGTGGTCAATATCAATGAATAATTAATGAGTTCACTTGGTTCATGAGGCAGTTTGTAAGGTCTTTGTAGAGAAATCCTTTGCATTAGTTCAATCCACCTGTTCTGATCCACTGAGAGTAGGAACCTGTGTCCAGGCTTGTGCTCATTGAAATTATTGACAACTACTCCCAGGAACAACTGCAGCCCCAAGTTAACGGCCAGGAATATGTATATGTGGATATAGAAACTCATGTACTGTAGGGGAGAGAATTAATATTATTATTATTATCATTATTATTATTATTATTATTACCCAGCCTGATCTTTCATTTTTGTCTTGAAATAAATTATTCACTTCAGTCCATCCCTCTAGAGTCAATAGTTCAAACAATGTTATTAGTGTGGTCAGTACATTATTGAATGGATAATCACGAGAATAAGGGAACCTGCACAAACACAGTATACATTATAATTACAAGTGCATTATTATAAATACATGTACATTTTAGATGTACAGTGGTTCCTCTATATAATAGACACTTATGGGCAAGAAAGTGTCTCTGTTATACAGGGGTGTCCTTTATGTGGATGTTATTTTATACAGTAAGGATTGTAATTGGTACACTAAGTGCTGTCCATTAAATGGAGGTGTATGCTATAGAGAGTGTCCATTAAGAGAGACAACATGTATACTGTACATGTACATGTACATGTGTAGATACATGTACATGTATGTATCGTAAATCATTAAATAAAAGCCGGGTGCAAATAAACCCCAGGTTAGCAATAAAATGGAAGTATAAATACGCAAATTTAGCCTACAAATATAACAGATGCCTTGTAAATACTTGGTTAATCATCCTGAAATCACTTGCGTGAGGTCCCGAGTTCGATCCCTCTGTTGCCTTAAGTTTTATTTTCTTCTTTCACTTTTTCGTAGTCCAAATGTCATTTTAGGAAATAGATGCCCGGGCTTTTATTTGAGGATTTACGATACATATATATACCAGTACATGTACATGTGTACAACCTACCAGACTCTTGGTACTAGTATTGAGTTTGTTCCAGTAACATTTGGTAACTGTAGGAATTCTCTTGATCTCCTCACTGATATGTAGAACTCACCAACACAACTAGATCTAGTCTTCATTACTGGGTCATTGCAATAGGCCAATGGATTCTCATCAGTACCAGCAAACAACTATTAATAATAATAATAATAAATAATAATAATAATAATAACAGTTTAAATTATACTACAAATAATACATTACATTGTATGTGTGTATGCTGTACATGTACATACATGTACATCAAAAATGTAATAAAAATGGAGAATTCTTTCTCTCCTAGTCCCAAAGACTTCAGCCCAATTTTTGTAAACTTTAAAAATTCATATAAAATTAAATTTTACTCAGAGTCAGCTCAAACTTTCTACACAACATAAGTACATGTATAATGCATCAAAAATGTAATAAAAATGGAGAATCTCTCCTAATCAATTTTGCTGAAATTGGGTCAACAACTCTGCACTATCATAGTACAGGGACTATGGCCTGATTTTTAGCAACTTTAAAAATTCATAAAAATACAATCAGCTCAAACTCTCAAAGCACACGTACATGTACATGTACATCAGAAAATCTAATATTAACATAATACCGTAGGTTAGGATATATTCGCGACTGCAATTATTCGCGGTCATTAAAAAATTTCAATTAAAAACCATGGAAACCGAGGTGTTATTTTAATTGAAAACTGCGTGATAGTGAAGAAAAGCACCTTGCTGCAGTGTTCTTGAGCTGTTGTTCTTCTTGTGTCGCTAAGCCTTGGGCTCTTTGGAGCTGCTTTACCGGTTCTTTTCAGGACTAGTGCCTCGCCGTATTTTGGGACTCTCCACCCATTCTAGTTAGTGTTTATTGACTTGGGCGTGGTCTATTATCACCAGCACACGGACCAGCAACAATTTGCAGCAAAGAGGCTGAAAGAGCTCTGAAGTAGCGTCCATACAAGAAGTTAACAGATAGAGAAGGACTCGCTATTGGTGAATGGCTCCACTATAGCTGCTAAAGAACAGATGAATAGCTGAACACTGAACACGTGGTCTAAATTGTCATAGCAATGCTCTAACAGTTTCCATGGTTTTTAATTGAATTTTTATGACTGCGAATAATTGCAGCCGTGAATATATCCCGACCTACGGTATTAGAGGGTTACCTGTACTCCAAGACTAGCGACCATGAACATAAATCCAAACATTATGACAGCTGCTATGAGTAGGTTCTTCCAACCCTCCAGTATCTCCCTAATGACTGCCCTCAGTGACCTGAAGAGTGATACAATATGAAGAGGCCTCAGTGCTCTTATTCCCATCATTACTGATACCCAAGTGCTGAGATCTGTGTAGCTATTGAACTGTATTGTAGCATCAGAGTTCATGTACTCGGTGCCCCATACTGGCACTAGTACTAATAATAATAGACTGTCCTGCAATATAGAGAGAATACATGATTTAGTATTGTACATGTACATACATGTACATGTACATGTATGTATACACATGTACATGTACATGTGCAATGTACATGTACATCAGGGTTTCCCTAATGATTTTGGCATAGGATTTTGGCATACAGTGCTCATACAAGGTAAGGCAGCAAGTGGATTGTCAAGTTGCTTGGTATTTAGCCAAACACCAGGAGTATTTTGACAAAAGTCACAAGGAGAAAATTCTCTATTTTTGTAACTTTTTCAGATACATATACATGTTCTTACGTTGTGTATTAACTTTTTTTAGCTGAATCTGATCAAGTTTGAATTTTTAACTTGCTCAAAAATCAGGCCAAACTCACACCATTGTCAAAAATGGCTACAAGAGAATTCTCCATTTTAATGAATTTTTTCTGATACAAATACATGCCTTATGCTGTGTATCAACTTTGAGCTGATTCCAATCAAATATGAATTTTTTATGAATTATTAAAAATGCCATGTACAGCTTGTTGGCTCAACCCTGAGTGCATGTACATGTACATGTATAGTGGGCGTGTACATGTACATTACATGTATACTTACAATAAGGAATATCCAGTCCAATATGTCCCATATACTGCCTATTGCTGGATGAGGATTAATAAATAAACCTTTAGATAATACTCTACACACCAGCCATGAGAACATTACCAGTACATATATACACTCCATTGGCTATAGAAATACAAACAATATCCAATAATATTCAATAATATCCAATTATATCACAATAATATCCAACAATATCCAATAATATCCAATAATACGCATGCACATGTACTCAAGTTACACTGACCAGTATGTAATTGTAGTATTCTTTGACCATTAGGAAGTGAATTGACTCAGAGAATTGTACAGCAACAGTGGCCCACAGTACAATGAACATTACCCATGTGGAGTAAGGCATCTGACTCAACACTAACCTACAGTGTACATGTAACAATGAGCAATAGAATTATTATTAAAATAAATATATTGCATGTAACAAAAAACTAAAGAGAGTTAAATTTGGGAAATTGAATCGGCTTGTTTTGATAGCCATTCACCAAATTAAATATCAGCCATTTTGAACCATTATGCACATACCGTATATCGGGTACATTTCAATGCATGAAAAGTGGTGGAAATATTAAGTTCAATGATGGAATAATTTGGAAGCCTTTTATATTCCGAAAATATTTTACTTGCTATTATTTCCATCAACCACCTGACCTGGTAAGTCAATCGAAGCATTTGCTGACTTCTCCACTTCTGAATCAACCTTAGCAACACTTCTAACTGGCAAAGAAGGCTCTTTATGGCCTTCGAGTTAGAAGCCATGAAGCCATGGAAAGTTATGAAGCCACGTGTTCATATTAATTGCACAATACCACATATCTTCTATTTCTTTTTATCTGCATATTTTAAAATTTCATAATATTTATTTTCGCAATGGATTGCTTTTTCCGAAATTATTAATGCATTGAAATATACCCAATATACGGTACATGTATGCTCAATGCCAATGGCACATGGCCACAAATTCATCAAATTAAAACCAGCAGCCAAATAAACAAAATTTAGCAATTTGCCAAAATTTAATAATAATAATAACAATTTGTCTTACCTCATCCCAAAACTGATCCTTGACTTAAACAAATCCCAGAGACTCCTCCCCTCCAATAACTCATACTTAGGAGTACTAACAACAACAATAAACAACAAACAAACAATAAAAACAGTAAACAATAAACAACAAACAATAAACAATAACAATAAACAACAAACAATAAGGACAACATAAGCTTACATTGCTTGTGCAGTCAGTATTAAGGTAACAATAAACAATAAACAACAAACAATAAACAATAAACAATAAACAACAAACAATAAACAATAAACAATAAACAACAAACAATAAGGACAACATAAGCTTACATTGCTTGTGCAGTCAGTATTAAGGTGCATATTCTTCTCAGCTTGTGTTCTGGTGACATACAGAATAATGCCATATCAAAGAACCTGTGCCTCTCACTGTACACATCATACTCACTCCTCCTACTGATGAGAGAATAATAATAATAATAACAATAATAATAATAATAATTCATTTGTACAGGGGCTCCCCTTTTTGTCTATTTTGTGTCTTTTTATTTTTGTCGCCATTTGTTCATAATAACAACAATAATAATAATACTATAATCACACTTAGATCTTTATGTAGAGGGAATTTAAGAGACTTTTGGTCTCTCGTATTTAGCCTAGGTGTTCTTACATGTAAGTCTCTCAAAATTTACATGTACATCTAGATTTAACAATGACAATAAAGGCCTTTTCACAATGACACTTTCCTCCTTCCTCTTGGATAAGTAAGCCTAGGGAGGATGAGTAACTGGAGGAGGAATAAGTAACAGAATATGAGGAATGGGTAATGTGATAATGTAGGAACTGATGGAGTAGGGATGTGTATTAAGTGATATTAAGTTTGTTTGTGATAGTTCCCTCTTTCCTCTTGTATAGTGCGTGATTGTGTAGAGGAATAAGTAACAGAATATGAGGAATGGGTAATGTGATAACAGGAACTGAGGAGGTAAAGGGAGATACTTCATGAATCAGGTACTGCATGGAAACTGATACTACACTATCTTATATAAAGGAAAGAATACCAACCAATCATTTACTGCAGAGATCCTCTCCGTCTCTCTTGTTTCTTCTCTCTTGGTAATATGAAGATGAATACTATCATCATTCTTTCTTTGTTACTCAAAGCAGCAGTGTCTATAGACAAAATACCTGATGCTGATGACAAGTTACATATATATGCACTGCCAGTGGGCCAGGGAGACTGCACTGTAATACAGTGTCCTAAAGCTACTGGTGGTCCTAAGAAAGGAATTGTCACTATTATTGATGCTGGATCCTCTACAAAAAAAGAGGCATCAATGAGAAAGGTATTATGAAGTTTCTTGGTGGTACTAGGCTTAATTTTGCAGTCATCACTCACTCTGATTCAGACCACCACAATTATATGAGTCATGTATTAAACTTCTATAAACAGGATGTCATTGTCTATCATCCTTGTAGTTGGCAGAGTTATAATATTATTGGCAATAAGTTTGGACACCCAAAACAAGTACATTCCTGTTATAGTATTGCTAATTGTAAAAATCAAGTCCCAGAGCTGAACCTATGCCCTCATGATGATAGCATCAAACTATCCTTTGTTGCATCTGCCATTGGAGGGTGTAAGGACAATAAAGCTCACAATAAAGATTCACTAATTGCCAAGATAACTTATGCTGGTATCTCTACACTAATCACTGGTGACTTTGAAGCTAGCCCAAATGCTATAAAGGAATTTCTAAGCACAGCAAGAAGTGATCTTTATTCTGACATTTACAAACTCAGTCATCATGGTGCTTATAATGGTATAGCTAATCAGGAACAGTTTTTAGATGCTATTAAAGCAAAGTATGTCTTCTCAAGCAGTGGATTTAAGTACAAGCATCCAAGATGTGAAATATTTGAGTATTATAAGACAGCACTACCTAATGACCATCGTATAACTGAGCATTTCTATACTTGCTTCAATAAAAATAATAAATTTATGACTGAAAATACAAAGAAGGCAATATATGTGACCCATTTATACAGGCCTGTTGGTTTTCAAAAGTGGGTCAAGTCATATTATCTGATAAAGTTTAGTATTAGTCGCATTGGTAATTTTAAATTTGGTCACGTTGATGTTGATTTTACATGGATTTCTGATGAACATAACTAATAATTAATTGATCATTATTGGTAGCATTTTTATTATTTGCATTTTAAGTTTAAAAACTCAGTTAATATTTCTTTTCTTTCCATTGCAAAGAGAATTTCGTTTTTTCTTTTATCTAATAACTGGTCAATTTGGTGCAATGGGTGAAGTGGGATGCTGTGACAGTTCCTATTTATACATATGCACATCATGCAGTCTATAAACATATTGAAATGATACTAATAAAATTTAATGGACCAGCCCTGTAATGAAGAAAAAGCAATATATTAAAATATCAAGGAGACAAGGCAACTTTATGGTTATAACTTATAATACACATGTAGATTATAAAGTTGTTTGTCTTATTGCCTTTCCTTCATGTGTTTGTTATTTATATCAGCTTAGGTTTCAATTTCAATGTTACCATAATGCTATAATGGAAGCTAGTATGATGTACATTTATATTATTGTGTTTGTGCAATGCTAACTTTAAGAAAACAATTAAGAGAGACGCCAACTCACATCAATTTCTTATACAAAGACGAAAATATTATGAACTCTTTATGCACAGATCCTCTCCTTTAGCTCTCTAAAAAACTCCTATCCTTCTTCTCTACAGTGGTGATATGAAAATGAATGCTATCATCATTCTTTCTTTGTTACTCAAAGCAGCAGTGTCTATAGACCCAATACCTGATGCTGATAACCAGTTACATATATATGCACTGCCAGTGGGCCAGGGAGACTGCACTGTAATACAGTGTCCTAAAGCTAAAGGTGATCCTGTTAAAGGAGTGGTCAGTATCATTGATGCTGGTGCTAGTAACCGTAGGGGCATTGATGGACAAGGAGTCATTACTTTCTTGCTGGGACTAAACTCAACTTTGCAGTCATTACTCATTCTCACAGAGACCACTTCAGCTATATGAAGACAATATTAGACTATTATGGGACCTCACACTATAAGGAATATGGGACACTGAAGAAATTCACCGTCTATCATTCTTGTGATTGGTCCAGGTATCCTGTTAACAGTCAGTATGCTGATCCGAATAAAGTACTTGAGTGTGCTGGTATTAAGGATTGCAAGAAAAGTATAAACATATGCTCTTCTGACAAACCCGTCTCACTCTCTTTTGTTGCTTCTGCTGTTGGAGGTTGTACTGGTAATTCTAACAGTGACTCTATCATTTCCAAAATAACTTATGCTGGTTGATCCACACTAATCACTGGAGACTTTGAACTGACTACAAACGATATGACAGCGTTTCTTAAAAAAGCCGGACCTGATCTTAAGTCGCAAATCTACCGGCTCAGTCATCATGGTGCCCTCCATGCTAACCCAGAAAATTTTCTATCTTTTATTAAAGCAGAATACGTGTTCTCAAGCAGTGGATATAGGTACGGGCATCCGAGATGTGAAATATATGATTATTATAAGAATCGTTTGCCCAATATTTTACCTTCTCATCCTTACACTTGCTTTAATGTTGTTTCTGGTAAGTATGTGCCACTGAATATAAACATAAAGAAGCCAATGCTTGTGACCAGTTTATTCAGAGAGAAGTCTCCTGGCCAATGGGTCAAGTCTTATTATATAGTGGAGTTTAGTATCAGTGGCTGTGGTCATGTTGATGTGAAGTTCACTCATATTGGTGATGAATGAAAGATTATTGTAATTAATTCATTATCATAATCAAGTACAGTTTCTAGTTTTTGTATTAGTTTAGTTTTAGTATCATAATTACATGTAGCATAACTATCATCATTTTTATCATTAGGTTGTATTTTTATTGAAAAATAAATTTGCCACTTTAATTTTTTCCTGATACATATACATGCACATGTACCCATCTACTTGTGCTGCGTAGCAAGTTTGAGCTGATTCTGATCAAAATTGATTTTTTTACAAATTTTTAAAGTTACCGTATTCAAAAATTGAGCCTCGGAGAGAATTCTCCATTTTTATAATTTTCTCTGATACAAATGGTCAGTATTGCCAGGGTATTAATGCTGGTGCTAGCAACAGCAGGGGTATTGATGGAAAAGGATTGTAAACTTTCTTGTTGTAGTCATCACTCATTCTCATAAAAATCACATTGACTATTGATGATACTATACGTACTGGGAGATGGAAAGAGTGACAACAGGAGCTAGCAAAGTGAAGGGCGATACCTTGATCATGTATCAGGCACTGTACACATGTACATGTACATGTAGTTGTACTGTACACAATACTACACATACAGTACATGTACACGTACATGATGTACATGTATATAAAGGAAAGAATATCAACCAATATCACTGCAAGGTCTTCTCTTGTTTCTTAATATAAAGATGAATGCTACCATTGTTCTTTTGTTGTTACTCTAACTAGCAGTATCAATGCAACACATAAATATTGCAGATGACCAGTTACATACATGTACATGTACATTGTATACTAAACCTTAGGGACTAGGGAGTACATGCATGTACATGTACATGTACATGTACATAAATGTGCTACATCTTGAGAAGTGGATGATAACTATCTCAAAATCAAATTGATACCATTATACACTCTTACCATTATTGGGTGAAGTCTGATGCTTTGCTCTATTTACAACACAAAAATTTCGAGGGCGATAAATTTCGTGGATTTTGCAAATCTTTAAAAATTTGAAAAAAATCCCGCAAAAATCAATTTATTACATTACAAAATGGCAGACAAAAATTAAATCCACAAAATAGATTTTTAGGCAAATTCGCAAAATTTACAGCCTTAAAAACTTTTGCACTATACAGTATGTACATGCACATGTAAAAGTACATGTAGACTTCTTACTTGTTATTATTGTTGATTCGGTTGTTCTGTTTCTTGTTGTCCCCAAACAGATCAGGTAACTGGTATCTTCTCTCACTACTGGAGACATCATTAGCTTCTACTCGTCTACGCCAGAACTTTACAAACCTAACAAACAAAAACAACAACAACAACAATAATAATAATACATGTACGTGTAATAATTATATAAAGGTCGGCATTAGCTTATTGTAGTTTAATTTTGCAAATTTGTGACCATTTGCCATAGCAAATGGTCATCACTTTGCTTGCTTAGGCTCGCCCCTTCAATGTTTTACATTCGTCTAGTAATAATATCATTACTTTAATAGTGAGTCTATGGTCTGATATTTCTTCTCAATAGTGTGTGTATAACTAGCATAATCATCTTCATCAAGATTACTAACCAAGGAATACTGTCTGACCTACATAATGAAAATTAATTCGACCACACCCACTAATGAATATTAATTAACCCACACCCACTAATAAATATTAATTAAACCACACCCACTAATGAATATTAATTACTTGAGTCCTTCCATTGTTAGTCTCTCTAACAGAGGGGATGGGTGGAGTGTCGTCATGGAAACCAGGATCAGGCACAATGACATTTTGACTAGCCGACTCAAAAAACCGTCGAACATCAACCTCACTAGTAAACAACAAACAATGAATAGACAATAAGCAACAATAGTCTGTATAACAACAACAAACAATAAACAACAACAGTCTGTATACATGTACATGTACATTATAACAGAGGTGTGTGTGCACGTATTATTACTCTAAATTAGGATCAGGTAATCCTTTACCAGGAGGACGTAACCTTTTGGGTTGATTATTCAACCTAACAATAATAATAATAATAATAATAATAATGATAATGATAATAACAATAATCATAAATAATAATAATAATAATAATAAAGAGACTAATAAATAAATACAATGTAAATTACTTCTTAAAAATCCTCAAGTGAAAAGGAACAGTATTTGACTTGTCTTCTTTTCTTTTGATGTCCTACAAGCCAACCAATACATTAGATACATGCATACATGTACATGTAAATGTGAATGTTCAAATAAAAGTCCGGGCGTTTATTTCTTTCCAGGACAAAAAAATTGGGTAAAATAAAAAAAGAAAAAGTAAAACTGGGATTGGAACCCGGAACTCCATATTCAATGCACTCAGCTTAACAAGTTAGGCCATTTGGGACACTGTAAAGATTATGGTACTTATATTGAGTATAGGACACATTATGCGTATCTATACTTAGAGATTGTTAGTACCAGGCATTTATTCAAGCCCGGCCTTTATTTGAACATTTATGGTACATGTATTATTAATTAAAAACTCACTTCTAGTTTTGACTGTTTCTCTTCCTCCGAATATTCCAAATTATCCAAAATGACTGCACCAAAAAAGTTAAGAAATATCTAACACATAAATAAATAATAAATAAATAAATAATGATAAAGAAGGTTTGGTTTACATACAAGAGATGAGAAAAGGTGAATGATGATAAAGTATAGATTAGAAATGATCCACCGGAATTTGATACCACACATCAGCTCACTAGTAATATCAGTCCATGCTTCATTCATTACCAGTTGGAACGTTGAACTTAAACCCTACACCAATATAACATGTACAAACATGTAATACCAGTAATGTACATGTACATGTACTGTATACACTGTATAGGACACAGTCACTGTACAGTGCGTTACTACATGTACATGCATGTATGTACAGTGCATGCACATACAAAATGTACATGTACAGTGTATGCATGTACAAGTACATGTACACGCATATATGTACACACTATAACGTATACACAAATACATGTACTTAACTACATGTACATGTATAATTAAGAAAAACAGTACAGTGTATCATCATGTACTCTTGAGTGTACATGTACATTGTACATGTACATACATGTACATTTATATTATATTTCTACCATGCCACCTTGCGATTGACCAATCAGATTGCATTATTGGAGGTCAATTATTTTTCATATTAACCTAGCTCGTAAAAATATAAACCTATCTCGTTAAATAATTAATTGATTGGCAGTTTGGTACTCTACGCTTATGCTCTTATAGTCCATTTGTCAAGTTTGGTTGATTCTTTACTGGCCTAGCCTGTTAGATATGTTGTATGTATGTCAACTGTGGTCTTATTATCAGCAGCTGGTAGTTGTTTTTCAAGTGTCATGGTAGAAGTTGGTTATACACCTCGGTATCGGTTTCTATGGTATTTATTAACCTCGCGACTGCGTCGCTCGGTTAATAAATACCATAGAAACCTCTATCTCGGTGTATAACCTATACTTATCTGTCAATTTGTATCTCAGTCACACTTATATGTATGCTACATGTACATGTACATGTATATATTATTATTATTATTAGTTGTGCTATTATAAATAAAAAAAACATTTACATACATATGTACATGTACTGTATGTGTGTTAAGTGTTAACTA
This sequence comes from Amphimedon queenslandica, assembly GCF_000090795.2. Classification (NCBI taxonomy): domain Eukaryota; kingdom Metazoa; phylum Porifera; class Demospongiae; order Haplosclerida; family Niphatidae; genus Amphimedon; species Amphimedon queenslandica. Next base: position 199,044 of record NW_003546336.1, on the reverse strand, counting down.
ACAGCAATGAAGTTAGAGTAATGCTCTGTTCCCACGTTAGGACACTCAGTATCCTTATAAGTGAATATCTGACAATTAACAATTGATATGAAGACTATCATAGCAGCAGTCACAGCAATGAGTATCGGTATACGAGCGTTCCCTAGCAACTTATTGAAGAAGTCCTTCAAATACCGTGAGACTCTTATCAAACGAGGGAACCTCAAGGACTAAAGGAATAGAAGGAGGGAGTGACAGACTGACAGTATGAATGGACATAATACAGTAGATTGTAATACTGCAGATTGAAAATTTTCATATACATGTACATCTAAAAAGGCATGTACAAAAATTTGTGTGAATAATTTCAATGTAATTTTATTTCCGCTGTTTTGTATTTTTGTAATACACGTACATGAACATGTACATATGTATCTAAAATTCTAAATTAAGTGTGACACATGTACATGTACATGTAACTGTGGCAAAGAAGGCAACAGTTTATTGTTAAGCCTGGCATCTACAGCACCACTCTTATTAATGGCAGATTCATTGAAATTCATTCTTATACATGCATGTATGCACATGTACATGTATGTTATAAAAATAGTTTAACTATTAAAATTTCACTGTTACCCATTACAGAAAAAGTATTTTAAACAGAAAAAATTTCCCAATCAACAGTAAGTATTGAGCACATACACACATGTACATGTACATGTACACTTACTTGAAATAAAATGAGACCGTTTGAAGGATACAGTGGATCATATGTGTATCTGCTAGGAATGGAGGCCACTAATCCTCCAATGGATAGTATTATCAGACAAATGTAATATGGCCTCTTGAAGAATAGCTTATACTGTCCGTGGTAAAGATAGAATAGGAACAATATGATCACTTCAAGGAGGAATGCTAGACTGACAGTCACCTGTAAAGGAAGGAACAGTATTATAATTATAACACAATACCATATACAATGTGCATTGTACATATACAAATGTAATGTACATGTACATGTACGTGTACATGTAGTTCCAATTTTAATGGTCTAAAATTTTCTTAATTTTAATAATCACAAAAAACTACCAGTCACCATTGTAGCAGCTGCATGTACTGGTTAATTTACAAAAATTTATTCACAAATATCCAAAAATTTTAAACTACAAAATATGAGGCAATACAGTATACTGTATACAGCTTTAATCCGGCTCAGTTTTATTTAGCAATTGGCAATATTGAAGTGAAATCATCAATACTAAAAAACCATTAATGTGCATGCTTAGTAATGTACATGTACATGCATACAATGTGTACGTGTACATGTACACAAAAATCATTAAATTAAAAATCGCGAACTACAATTTTAAAGCAAAATATCAAATAAAGTGCTACACTGTAATACCTGCCATATCTGTAGTGCCAGCCTCCATTGTTCTTTATTACTTTGAGAATATTCGGCTGTTTTTAAACTGGTGACTATGGCATCAGCAAATACCAGGAAGAGAAAGAATTTCTCCATAATGATCAGCTTCTTTCCATATTTAACAATAAAATCCTTTGGACTGTTTGTATCTGTTGACTTTAAACGTAACACTGAGGAGCCACTATCTAGTGACAGGACCTGGTGATTAATTAATTGATTAATTAATTCTTTATACAACAATAGCATACCACAGAAGGTCTTGTTTTTGTTTGTTTCATGTTAATTTGTTGTTGTGATTGTGTATTACTCCTCAGGTCAGCAAATGATTCAATGATCACCACCAGAAATATACTTTGCTACAATAAAGAGAAAGACACATACATGTAAATACATGTGCATGTACATGTATACATGCATTCACAAACATGTATGTGTACATGTATTACAATTTACAAACATGCATGTACATGTGCATGTACATGTACATGTACAATGTATTTCGAAATTTTATATGATTTTAATTTTACTAAATTAGAAATTTGCAAAATTTAATCATTCATATTGTACATGTACATGCTACATGTACATGTACATGTATAATTGTACATTCAATACTACATGACGCAGCCTTAAAGCAAGTAAAAATTAGATCAAACACAAATTCCTAAGGCATAAACTTTCAAATACACAGTAATATATACTTATACATGTACAATGTACATGTACATGTATTGTACCTGTAGTATGATGACAAGGAATAATATCAATAAAGTGTAGTAAATGGCGACTATGACAAAGTCCCTAGCATCAAAAGCAGCTAACATCATGAAACTCCACAACTCAAGAGTAGAGGCTTCATACACAGCATACAGACCATCAACTAATAAGAATAACAACAACAACAATAATAATAACAACAAAGACAACAACAATAATAATAATAATACCATATAGGGGTTTTATTGTGTTGGTATAAAACTTTGCAAATTCGTCCCGATTTGCTATTAATTGGTATAAATTTTCGCAAATTGTACCTTTTGCAGTCATTTTCCTAGTGTGTCACACCTCTTTTGTAAAAATTCAATTTCACAAATTTAATGAAAACGTGAAATTAGCAAAATTAAGAGTGGATAATTATTTAGGGAGAGTGTCCAACATGCCTATAATCTGTGATACAACAGCACGTATGCTTAAATCCGTTTTTTAAAAGTATACAGAGTTAATCTCAGAAATCTTTAAATTTATGGGTGTGGTTGATAAAATGGTGCTTGAAGCATGCAGGCAACTTTAAGACTTATATCTCCAGTCTGAGGATCATGCAGTGCGAGAAACAAGCAGGAGCAGACAGGAATATGTTCTTCTAATGCTTGGCTGTTTCTTATTTTCAGCGTTCTGACTTGGAATCAATATAAGGACGCAAGAATGGCTAGTTGGTGCTAATCACCATGCTATCATTGCTATGTAAACATACGCACTGTTGTATCACAGGATATAGGTGTGTTAGACACTCTCCCTAAATAATTATCCACTCTTGGCAAAATTTATTTCCAGTGAATACATGAACACTGTATAACCCTCATATGGTAATAATAATAATTGATCATGTGTGCTTACGTATTGTTCTAAATTGTCCGTAATACACAAATGTCCTGTAGTTAATGAATATTGGCTCATTGGAGTCAGGATTAGGTGAGAATCTCTCGCAAGTTATCAGATAGTCAGAATCATTATTACACAGTTCCTGTCCCGAAGGATTATTGATATCACAATGTCTGATAGGAATAGCTGGTACACTACTGCAAGTATCAAAATAATAATAGATTAATTAAAATAGATAAAATTTAGTTAAAAATATAGATAAATAAATGTAGATTACCATATAGCGCAAAATTTTCAAGGGCTGCAAAGTTTGCAAATTTGCCTAAATCTTTTTTGCCAATTTTATTTTTGCAAATTTATGCCTTCTGCCATCTTGTACTGTAAAAATTGATTTTTGTGGAATTAATTTTCGCAAATCTTCAAAGAATTATGAAATTTGTGAAATTTACAGCCCTCAAAAAATTTTGTGATATACTGTACTTCAAAATAGATTAATGAATTAGATTAATTAATGAACTAACTTGTTGTAGACACATATGTAGTCCAGTCCTCCAATTATGTGGACTCCCAAAAGTGCAAAAATAAAAACAAAGATGAAGTAAAACAATGTCACCATACAGAGCTGCTTCCACCTACAAAGTACAACACATACAATAAATAATAATAACTGTTAATAATGAATAACTGTTAATAATCAAATAACAGTCATAATAATAGTAATTAATAACTTACTTAATGATAGTTGACACTTTTTGTAATACTGATGACTCAACATTTGATGGTATGAAGAGTTTAATTGATGAGGTGACTGAGAGGAAAGCACGTGGTAACATAGCAATGTACCAATACCAGGATATATCAATGTATATGGATCTATAGACCTATTGATAATAATAATAATAATAACAATAATAATAAATGATAATAATAATAATAATATTAATACTAATAACTTAATGTGTTAATTACCCCAATTCCAACTGAATACCACAAAGAGATGGACACTCCCACTAAAGTTAACAAACGAATCAATTCAGTGTAATTGAAGTGACTCTCATTAGTCTCCTCATCCTATTAATAGTAACAATGACATCATTTATATTGTTACTATTTATAGCCACAATGTATTTATAGTAGCAATAACATCATATCGTAACCGTTACTATTTATAGTCACTCACAATTTTAACGTGTCTGTATATAAAGTACCGTCCCCTAACAATCAAATGAAAGGTACATAATAAGGAGAGTATCATATCCAGTACTGATATAACTATGAACTGTATTCTCAGTTTATTAAAGTTATTGCTATCAGACACATCATAAAATGGTAGGGACAGTAGCAATAGGATCAGATTAGCGAGAGAGAGTACGCGGAAGCACTGTCTTGCTTTATTGTCTTCAGTCAGCCAGAGCCACCAGGTGTACATAAACACAGTCTCATACTCATCAACTTCTTTACGAGTATCACCTAGAGACATTGATTATAATTAATTATGTCAGTTCCATCCGTTCAGCAAAACTTTCAATGTTTTTGCCATGCAAAAACAAAAATTAATTAAACTCATAAAATTACAAAAAAACACATACATGTACATGTAATAGATAGACGAAATAAACCCTCACAGTTGGATTCCCCCAAATATAACAATAGTTTGGCACAAAAACATGATTAAAATTAATAAATATATATTTTTGTTCTTATTTACATGTGTACATGTACGACATGTACACATACATGTATTTAGGGCGGCAATAGAACGTACTTCTACAGTACATTATCATTTTTAACCACACACTACACTGTACTGTATCAATAAATACATGTACTACATTACATGAAGTACATAGTATGTGTAGTATCAATGAGCCTCTATAGTCTATTACCAGTATAGTAGTATTCTGATCCGCTCCCAGATACAGAGTACACTGATGGTTTAGGTTGAAATGAAACTGACCCGCGGCTCATCTTCTCATTGGAACGACGAGAAACACCAGCAGATACCTGGACACTGTCATCCAAACGAGCCGCCATTTTAAAATGGAATATTTTAATAATCAGTAATTCCTACTAACTAACCATTAATAAAAATTAATTATTATTATTGTAACTCAGTCTTTTGCACACCAAAATTATGTAGTGATTTTCCTTAAACTTGCATGATAGGTAAGCAGAAATGTGTCATGCACATGCTCTGTTGTGGTCAGAAATTAAATAGATGCACCTACTTAATACCAAGAGTACATAATATAATAATGCCTTTGATACACCCACATAGATCTACTGTAGTACAAATTTGTACTACAGTATGTGGGTGTATCAAAGGCACCGCCACGAGTTTATATAGTGTAGACAAGGGGTGTCCCGATTATGCCGGAATAATTTTGGGAATAATAGGTAGCACTTCAATTCCAGAATAATGCTAGCCTAATAGGTGGATCAGTAGCCAAACTCTAATTAAAGAGCAGCAAATTCACAATTTTTGAATTTTTTAATGCCTGAGCTAGTTGTAACTCAATTTTTGAACAAAGTTCAGGTTCTGAAATTGATATAGAAACTTATATTTTGCAGTCTCTGCTGATAGTGATACTTTAAATGGCTTCTCAGACTTACTAATTTTCATTTTTATTGTAGTTAGCTCATGATTATAAAGAATAAAGTGAGAATAATAGGGCAAAATAAAAAGAATAATAGGCAAATTTTTGAGAATTTCTGAATAGAATTATAGGTAAAAAAATTAGCATAATCGGGACACCCCTAGTGTAGACCACAGCAGGGGTAGTTAGAAGCCATCATCTAACTGCCAATTCTGGTACACCCACACACTGTAGTACAAACCAGATAAACTACAGCTGTTTCGTGTTACTGGACTTATACACTCAGATGTTAGTTGATTTAGAAGCCTTGGCTTCTAAATCAACTAACATCTGAGTGTATATCCAGTAACCCTCAACATCTATAGTTTATCTATAACATACATGTAGCTGATAATTTTGGAGGGGTAGAATTTTGGTGAATTATTAAATTTTTGATGATTGGTGGGTTTTTAATTTGGCAAATTTGTGTCCATGTGCCATTAAGCAAATGGTGAGTTTTATAATGGCAAATGAATATCAAAATACCAAGTTTCTCCCCTCCAAATTACCAGCTACAGTATGTAGCTTACACTAGCAGTACAATATAGTGTAGTATGTAGCTTACACTACTGCATATGTCATCCTGTCTGGTCTGAGTAAACAGTAGCCAAAGTGAGCTGGGCCAAACCGGGCCAGCATGGTTAGTACAGCAGGGCCAGCTCAGCCTGGTTCAGCACGGTTTGGCCCACTGCTGTAGTGTAAATGCGGCATAAGTGACTGTATTACCTTCAATGTCTCTATCAAGGTTCCTGAACTGCTCCATGCCAGATAATGATTTGATCCCTCCCCATGAGTTGTGTGAGAGGAAGTCAACAGGACTACTGACATTAGGTACACAAGGGAACCGTAAGAGGAAGTCTAACTCAACTGGATCAATCAGTTTATCAACTAGGAGTACCTATAATGCATAAAGTAATGAAATAGAATAGTACATACATTACATACTAAGTGCAATTAATTCATACATTAAGAGTCCAGCCTGTCTGGAGGTTTGTGTGTGTGTATAAGTAATGTAATACCTGAGGACTGAGATATCTGCTTGAGTTAACAATATTATTGTTTGAGGCTTAAAGTCACTCATAAATAATCAGTTTATTGCATTTGGGGGTCCACCTAAGCAACTATACTATAAACATAATTATTTGATGTAACTTAACACTACTCAACTACGTACATACAAGTGTATCTCCTTACCACACTAAAAATGGTTCAATGGCTTAATACTTAGAATCTACAAATTTAATTTGATGTGGTAAGGAGATACACTTGTATGTACGTAGTTGAGTAGTTTAAAGTTACATCAAATAATTATGTCTGTAGTATAGTTCCTTAGCTAGAACCCCAATTGTGATACCATCTACTACATTTATACCACAAGTACAACAGTAAATTTCTTTGTGTTGAAGACGATGGAAGGAAAGGGAGAGCATAAGATACTAGCTCCTGTACAAGAGAATCCTTATGAACTGGTTGATTTCAATACTAATGTAAGGAGGAATGATAGCGATCATCAATCAACAGGAGGTGTTATGGAGACTACATCAAAGCAGTCAACATGGAGCAAACCATTAGTTGTCATTGCTATATTGCTGTGTCTTGTTGTGATGCTACTGGTCGTAATACTTAGTTCATTACTGGTTCAATTGGCTGCTAGAGATGCTACCAGTACCAGTACAGCTACTACTGGAGCTATTGCTAGTAATGACTATCCTAACTTCACTCAATGGGCCAATGATATAGTATCTAGAGTTAATGGGAGCCTTCCTGACTTTAATGAATGGGCTAATGGTGTATGACAAAATACCCTTCAACTATTTCAGAACAATATCAACTTCACAGAACTTGACAAACAAATCTTACAAACTACAAGAGATTCTGCACAAAAGCTCATTAATATTGTCA
>NW_003546336.1:189678-191492 GCF_000090795.2 Amphimedon queenslandica | reverse complement strand
TATCAATATGGATCACCAGATACACTACACAATGAAGGCAACAATCATCGCAATAACATCAATTCTTCATACATTGATGGTGTTAGTATCACTCGTGGGTCTTCTCGTCAACATGTCTGGTCACTAATGGCTGGTTACAGTGAAACAAGCTCATCAGCAACAAATAGATGTCCATGTAATGCTGGTAGTACAGTATCAGTGCCATCTTTCATTGGTAGCAACTACTTCTGTGAATCAGCTAATTCTATTACTGACTGGTCACAAATTTTATACACATCTGATCCACTCTGGGATGCTAAAAATTGTGCTACTACTGAAACAGCATGCTGTAATGTTCCTGGTATCCCATGGTTTCACAGAGACTATGGTAGCACGTACCACTACTGACTATATTGAGTTGAGGGTCTGTGGAGATGAGCGAACTGCTAATGAAGATGTTCCCGTTAGCTTTTATGAGCTTTATGTTAAGTAGTGACAAATGAGTGATGCTTTTAATGTACATGTACAATACAAGTTGTGTTGATGGTTGATTATCAATTTTTTTAGTATTGTGATCAAACTTTTTCTAATTACTAGTATTGTAATTACACATTTGTACTTAATTAACATCTATGAAGAGATGACATCACTTTTTGATACAGCAGTAACAGCATTGAGTGTATCAGTATTACCATGCAGGTATTACAATACTTATAAACACTTTGGGATACACTGGACTTTAGCAAGTAAGTATAAAGTAATTATAAGTAACTATAAAGTAATGAAATAGAATAGTACATACATTACATACTGAATGCATTTAATTTATACATTAAGAGTCCAGTGTGTCTGGAGGTGTGTGTCTATAAGTAATGTAATACCCGAGGACTGAGGTCTCTAGATGCTTTGGGTTAAGAATATTATTGTTTGAGGCTTAAAGCCATTCACAATTTTTGATGTGGTAAGGAGATATACTTGTACCGTAAATGTAAAAAAATTTGTTACAATTTAATTTTCATGTTTTTTGTTGAACAAAAAATCCACGAAAATAAAAATTAACTCTTTCTGTTCTGATCACGTGCATGTACACGTTTAGCAACAAACAAACACACCCCACAAAAGTTAACTCCAGCAAAAATTAATTTCTGGGCCTTCTGGAGCCAAACCACGAATTGTTTTACCACGAATTTTTTTACGTTTACGGTATGTATGTACATTTGTACATCATTTGGTTGAGTAGTTTTAGTTTGTATCAAATACCTGGTAATTATGTCTGTAGCATAGTTGCTCAGATGCACCCCAAATACCACAACAACAACAGTAAATTTTTTGTCTTGAAGACGATGGAAGCAGAGAGAGACTATGATTATGAGATGTGTGCACCAGATCCTGTACAAAGTCAAGAAGATCCTTATGAGCTGGTTTATTTCAATACTAATGTAAGGAAGAATGATGATAGCAATCATCAATCAACAGGAGCTGTTAAGGAGACTACATCAAAGCAGTCAACCTGGAGCAAGCCATTAGTTGTCATTGCTATACTGCTGTGTCTTGTTGTATTGCTACTCCTGACAATACTTTGTTTATCACTGGTTCAACTGTTTGCTAGAGATGCTACCAGTACCAGTACAACTACTACTGGAGCTACTGCTGGTAACAATGGATATCCTAACTTCACTCAATGGGTTAATGATATAGTATCTAGAGTTAATGGGAGCCTTCCTGACTTTAATGAATGGGCTAATGGTGTTGTCTCTAAAGTTAACAGCAATGTAACAGGGAGCCTTCCTGACTTTAATGAATGGGCTAATGGTGTATCACAAAATACCCTTCGA
>NW_003546336.1:182718-189299 GCF_000090795.2 Amphimedon queenslandica | reverse complement strand
GGATGGACAAGACTAGCATATCTGGATATGACTGATGCTACAGTGAACTGTCCTTCTGGGTTTAGACTGTACCAGTCAGGAGGAGTTAGAGCTTGTGGTAGACCAGTAACAAGCAATGGTAGCTGTGTATCAATTCAGTTCCCATCTAATGGTATCAGTTATTCTCAGGTGTGTGGTAGAGTAACTGGATATCAATACTATACAACTGATGCCGTTGATAATTATTTTGCTCCTAATTCAGATCACAATAATTTGAATGGTGAGTATGTTGATGGTGTTAGTATCACTCGTGGGTCTCCTCGTCAACATGTCTGGACACTAATGGCTGTTGGTTTTGAAGGAAACAGCAACGGTTATGAGATTGGCCCTTGTGCTATTGGTTCTTTGCAACAAGTTCAATCATTTGTTGGTGATCATTATTTCTGTGAATCAGCACTTGCTACTAATGCAGTACAACAACAGAAATTGTATACATCTGATCCACTCTGGGATGGTCAAGGTTGTAGTTCTGATGAAACAGCTTGTTGTAATGTTCCTGGTATCCCATGGTTTCACAGAGACTATGGTAGCACTACCACTACTGACTATATTGAGTTGAGGGTGTGTGCTGATCAGGGAACTGCTAATGAAGATGTTCCTATTGGCTATTATGAGATTTATGTTCAATAGAACAATGCTTGCAACAGTTGCAAGTTTTATATTTTGCTATTAAGTCATTTTTTAGTTTGATTATGGTCAAGTATTGTTTTTGTTTTGGTTCAAAAATTATTCTAAAAATGTATACAGCTTTAACAACTGAGCCTCAACAAGCTATAATGCAGAGCACCTCAGGGATCAACAGTGTAACTGTTGATAAATGAGGACAGGCTGTACATTTTAAATAGAAATGATATAATGGATATTAATTAACCTATAGTAACAATTTTACAGGTAGTAAATACATCCTGATTTTGAAGAATGGGCTAATGGTGTTGTCTCTAATGTCAACAGGAATGTAGAATGCCAGAGGTGATGTGATCATATATTTACCAGAATTTAACCTTTTTAGTGCCACGTTTTATTGGTAGCAACTACTTCTGTGAGTTAGCTAATTCAATTACTGACTTGTCACGGATTTTATACACATCTGATTCACTCTGAGTTGTGGTTCTCTTGAATCACTTTGTTGTAATGTTCCTGGTATCCCATGGTTTCACAGAGACTATGGTAGTACTACCACTACTGACTATATTGAGTTGAGGGTGTGTGGAGATGAGAAAACTACTAATGAAGATGTTCCTGTTAGCTTTTATGAGCTTTATGTTAAGTAGTGACAAATGAGTGCTTTTAATGTACACGTACAAGTTGTTTTGATGGTTGATTATCAATTTTTTCCAATTATTAGTATTGTAATTAGTCTAATTACACATGTGTACTTAATTAACATCTATCAAGACATGATATCAATTCTCAATGCTTCTGATACAGCAATAACAGCATTGAGTGTATCAGTATTACCATGCAGGTATTACAATACTTGTAAACACTTTGGGTCACACTGGACTTTAAAAGTAATTATAAGTAACTATAAAGTAATGAAATAGAATAGTATGCACATTACATACTGAATGCATTTCATTTATACATTAAGAGTCCATTGTGTCTGGAGGTGTGTGTATAAGCAACATAATATCTGAGGACTGAGGTCTCTGGATGCTTCGGGTTAATAATATTATTGTTTGAGGCTAAAAGCCACTCACAATTTTTGATATGGTAAGGAGATATACTTGTATTTACGTACATCATTTGGTTGAGTAGTTTTAACTTGTATCAAATACCCGGTAATTATTTCTGTAGCATAGTTGCTCAGGTGCATCCCAAAATACCACAAAAAAAGAGTAAATTTTTTGTGTTGAAGACGATGGAAGCAGAGGGAGACTATGACAATGAGATACCAGATCCTGTACAAAGTCAAGAAGATCCTTATGAACTGATTGATTTTAATACTGATAGTCTATTATCTTTTTATTTCTCTTTAATTTGTAGATATTGTAAGATAGTTGTACTATTGATTCATGCATTGATAAGAGAAGAGAAATAGGCTCTGTGTGTGGATTTAAAGTGGTGTTTTGACCTAACCCTCTAGGTTATATGCCTCAGGACTCAGCTACCATAACCACAGCATATAGCTCTGTGCTTGCACCTCAATTGAAAATACTGGTATCTTCAGAGCTTAACACATTCATTGACTTAAGAGCCACAATTAACAGAGTATGGGATTCCCCTTCTATTTTTTAATGCTTACTGCCGGGGCAAGGACAGACAGTTTAGCTGGCCTTGAGAACCAAAAATCGCGGGTTAAAACTTTTTATGGAACGCCAGCTCTCTCTGCACTATCTGAGCCACACTCAGCAGCTATAAAAGGTGTTGTGTAACTGTTACAGTTATGTTTACATATAAAGGTTATTGTATGCTACATGTACTCAGGGCCGTAGCCAGGAACTTTGAGTAGGGGTTTGGAAATTGCTGCACGCAAAGCAATTCCTGCTTCTGCAGTGCTGTTCTTCAAGACAGGAGCTAATCTAAAACTTTTTTGCAGCTACAACAGGGGGTTCGTCCGAAACCCCGAAACCCCCCCTGGCTACGGGCCTGGTACTTCATTTATGCAGTTAATTTTTGTTTGTAAGTTGTTGTACATGACTTACAGGGAATCTTATCTTTTTTTGCTGTCATTGAGGCTGCTATCACATACCATGCTTTTAAATTGGTACTTAAATATTCATGTATAATTATAGGTAATGAAGGGTTGAGTGCATGAGGCCATTATTGATTTTGTTAATTTTCAAAAAATGGGCTAAGGTCCCTGTACTAAGAGCATAAAATTTAAAAAACAACATTAATTAGGATTCTAGAGCAAGTTTGTAAAAAAAGTAATGGAAACAAAGGCAAGTAGGATTCCAAATGATCAACAAAAATACAAAATAAATATGATGCAAATTCTATTACATTGCAAGGTGATCCATCATTTCTTTTGCCCCTGTTTTCATCACTTTTTTTACAAATTTGCTGTAAAATCCTATTTAATTTGGTTTTTTTAATTTTTATAGTGTAAGGACTTGATCAATATTAATTAATACTTCTGTCAGTTTTATTGTATTAATACATTCCAACAAATCTTTTCAGTAATAATCCATCTTTTACTGCTGTTTTAGCCTCTAAATACCTTAATTTTATGTATTAGACTTTATTGTAGTATTTAAGAATAAAAATTAATATTCAATATGATAGACAGAGACATCTTAAATGTTATGCAGTCAGTTACATGTAGTGTTAATAGTTTTTATACTTTAATTTTCAAATTCTCTATTATATATACAACTCTTCTTCTTTCACTTGTTCATATGCTTCATTTATTATCATATCCTACCAATAAAAATTTTGTTACAATTATAGTTATTATAGACTACTTTGCTACAATAAGGCATAAAAATTATGGGCATTGAAAATTTCGGAATTTAAATTTAATTTGAAATCTACTTTTAAAACTAGCATATGTGATGAATGAGAGTTTTGATATTTTAAATCTTTGCTAAGAATAATTTTCTGTATAATAACATTACATACAGCAGAGTCTGCATTTTAATTTTAAAATTTTGTGTAGTCTATCATTTACTTACGTCTTTTCTTCAGTATTAATCATTTTTGGTTCATCATATACAATTTCACTGATACCTATGTACAGTTATTATAGGTATGAACAATTAAAGTATCATCATCATTGTAATATAGATTTGTAGCAGTTAATTTGTGATTACAATGATGATACTTACTTTCATATACTCCTTCAGTGTTTATGTCATTATTAGTACAGGGTTAACTGGCTTAGGGATGATGATGGACATGACAATGATGCATGGATGTTCTTATGCTATGTAGAAGTTAGAGCTGATTTTAAATGAAGTTGAATTAATTCTTTGTTAATTTTTTACCTGTACATGTATAAATGGTTGGTGTACATGTACATCAATTTGCTTTTTTTAATTTTTTTTCAGATTATTGATGGATGCTTATTAGCTCGTGTCAGTCCAGGAGGAGAAAGAGAGACATGACTACTAATATTAATAATCAATGATGACAGAATTCACATGAATACATTCGACAGTAAAGAAGGAGCTTTTGTTAACATAATAAGTGTCAATAGCTCATCAGTTGTTGGTAGTTAATGATAGTTGATATTAAAATTATGATTATTTTCTATAATTCAAAGAGTAAATAAAGAATACAAAAAGCAGAACAATAAAGCAGAAATTAATAATAATAGTAATATTAATAATAACAATAATAATGACAAGTAACAAAAACAATAACTAAGCATTATGTATGCATGTATAATGTATTAAAGTATCATCAAGAGTACATGTACTTAGTTAGTATCATGTATGTATGCAATCAAAAGTCAATGTCAATGTATTACTACTTATATTTTCTACAGGCTCTATCTGATGACAGAAATCCCTCTACATCAGATTTTGCTCTACCAAGTTCATCTGGATAATCTTCACAAACTTCAAGTATGTTCCTCCAGGTCACATCATTATCAGAGTCTATCCATCTCTGGAACACAAGTATGAGGTTATCTGAGGTAAGCTGAGGAAGAGGTACTAGGTCGTTTACTTGAACATCAAGTGCAGTACCAATAATTTTACTATGAACACCAGAATCTTTAAATAACCTAAGGAGGTCACTCTTTAGAGGCTTCTTGTCTAACAGGGGGTCTGTATAGAATAATAATAACAATAATAATCTTTGTTTCTTTGTTTTGTGTAATAAACAATATAATAAATAATAATAATAATCAATTCAGAATAAATGGACCTATATTCAGCGTCTAGTATCAGACCGTGGCCATTTGTTTGATGAGCTGGAAAATAAACTAGCTACTGAATTGATACCAACTTTGTTTGGATGCGAAGTTTCTACTAATGAAAGAATTATCTGTTCCCTACCCACACGTCTAGGAGGTCTTAATATCCAGAACCCTACTATGACTGGAGATTTTCATTACCAACTATCAAGGAGGTCTACTAAATTTTTGATTGAATCACTCAAGCATCAGAAAGACTTTGCTTATGATATCCACATGGATACTCTCATTTCTGCTCATGATGAACTATTTAAGATAAGAGATCAGAGGCTTGAGGAGACCTTCACTGCCACTATAAAAGAACTCGATAAGATGCAACAGAGAGCGATTAAGCGAGCAAAGGATTCTAAAATATCTCTCTGGCTCAATGTGGTACCTATCTCTTAACATCAGTATGATCTCTCTGCACAATAGTTTCGTGATGCTCTTGCTATTTGGTATCGGAAGCCCTTACTCAATATTCCAGCTCATTGTGATGGATGTGGCTCTCCATTTGATTTATCTCACACTCTCTCATGCCGTAAGGGAGGCCTTGTTGTTCAGCGTCACAATGAGATTCGTGACACTTTTGGTGATCTTGCCTCTCTCATTTGGGGGCAAGTTTGTCGGGAACCAGTTATTCGTGAGATGAGTGCTGATTCTCCTGCTCTAATTGCTGATCTAGCTGTTAGAGGGGCTTGGACACCACAGACTGAGGCGTTGTTTGATATTAGAGTGGTAGACACTGATGCCCAGTCATATTTGTCTAAGAGTCCTCCTGATGTGCTCGTTCAGGCTGAAAGGGAGAAAAAGGCTAAGCACCAGTCGGCTTGTGAAGAAAGAAGAGCTATATTCACACCCTTATGTATTTCTGTGGATGGTCTCATGGGCAAGGAAGCTACATGTTTTGTGAAGAGAATTGGAGATGGACTGTCATCAAAATGGAATAAACCTTACAGTGAAGTGGTATGCTGGTTAAGAACTAGACTGTCATTTGCTATTATTAGAGCATCCATATTATGCCTAGGTGGAGCTCGTTCCAAGTGGCGATCAATTAATACACCTGATGGAGCCACACTTGACTATATGCTACATTAATTACATTATTATTATTTAGATTAATTTTTCATTTGTATCTTTTTCTTTTTTTTTCTTGACTCATTTCTAAATTCCCTAATCTGTCCTGCTCTAACATAACCTAATTTATTCTAATCTGTCCTAACTTTTTATTCCCATCTCTAACCCCCCCAGTTGATGATAAGGAATCCAGCCAGTTTGCATGGGATAGACCCCAGGTGGACGCTACTTTTGATAATTTGCTTGAGTCCGTGTCGAATGATATTGATCGTGCTAGGCTCATCGCTGTCTCAGCTGATGAGTCTGGTGCCTGGTTACAGTGCCTGCCTATTTCCTCCCTTGGTCTCCGTCTGGATGATATGTCTGTTAGGATTTGTGTTGCTCTGAGATTAGGACTCCCACTCTGTGCTCCTCACACTTGTCGTCACTGTGGGGCCACCATTGACTCATTGGGACTTCATGGGCTCTCCTGTAAAAAGGGTAGGATGCGTTTCCACCGTCATGCAGCCATCAACGATGTCCTCCATCGAGCTCTCTCTTCCGCGGGAATTCCTTCTTGTCTGGAGCCATCTGGCCTTTCTAGGTCTGATGGTAAAAGGCCTGATGGTCTTACCCTTGTTCC
>NW_003546336.1:147686-182161 GCF_000090795.2 Amphimedon queenslandica | reverse complement strand
ATTAAACTGGTCATTGTATGAAGGAGAGCATAAGGAATGAAGTAGTGTCCCTTTTGTCATCTTCTAGTTTTGTGATGATGTTAAGATGAAGTAGGAGTCTGATTAGATCAGACAACTGGAACTCTGGCAGGGAAAATATGACAGACATTGACTTCAAATGCTCAAAAATATCTTCATTGAAGAATCCTTCCTTCAGATTATTCATAACTTTGAGAGAAAGAGGTTTGTCTGAAATTGAAGCTAAAGCATCATCATCATCAACGTATGTGAGAGCTAATAACTGTGAGAGAATTTCAAGGATTGGCTTAGAATCAACAAAGACGACATTCGTAACTTCTGGATAATATAACATGAGACTCACGTTATGGAAATATCTCAAAGCTTGTTTAGTATCTTCCTCCTTCATCCCATATCTTTCTCCAATAGATAAAGCTTCCTTAACTGATACAATACTCTGCTCGGGCAAAGACAACTCAAATGCAAACCATCGAATTGGTATTTTGATTTCCAGTGAAGCATCAGACCCATGATACCATATTGCCTTGCAAATCTCTTCACTGTATTTAGCTCTTTCTTCTGATTCAGCAATCGTGTTGACAGGAAATATGATAGATTTTTTATGATGGATAACGCAATTTTGTAAGTAGGACTGCAACGAAGACATTGAAGACTTTAGGATCTCTTCCTTTTCTCTTAGAGTATCATCATTTACCTTGTCATAATGCGTTCCCAATACAAGATGCATGGAGTGTGTCGGTTTCTTGGAGATGCAGGAAATATCAAGAGGCTTAAAACTAGCTCCAGTGGAAACTGCAGACTGGAAGAATGCTAACTGAGTTGACTTGGAGTAGCATGGGAAGAATTTTCTATCGATCCTGTACATCAGATCAAACCTCTCATTGAAAGGCTTAGATAGATCCAGTGCTATGATATTGAGAGAAGCTGCTCTAGTGAATAAAGGCAGTAAGTCTTGGTATGCTGGCTGACCACCAGAGTCAATAACGTACAGCCAATGATCACTTTTATGAATCCTTTTTGGTTGACTGGCTAAAATTTCCTGGACGACTGCTTCAGTATGATACTCTTTGTCTTCTTCGATAACTTTTGTTTCAGATGAAACTGCTTGATCAGGTTTCTTCTGTGGAGTAGGAGATGGATCTAGTGGTATTTCTGCTGCTGGTTGAGTATTATCTGGCAATGAGAGGACTACGGGCAGGGGAGGCTCTTTTGTTTTCTTTTCCTGTGAAACTGCATTCAAATCGACTGCTAATTCACCAAGTAAATTATCTCGAGTCACTCGATTCCAAGTTTTTCCACAAACGGCAGCTCTCGTAGCCTTGCAGGCAATGGGTGTACTGGTGTCATCAGTGGGTGGGTCTTCATTTAGTAGGAGGAGCTTTGAACAGGTTTTACCAGCTCCAGGAGCACCAAGCATATTAACACGAGTAACGGTTAGATCAACACTCCCTTCCTCCATCCACTTCCCTACAGCATCTATATAATATAATGAAATAGTATAATTAATAAACATAGCAGGAACTATGTTGTGCATACACAAAGAGGTCTATTACATTATTAGATTAGTATGTGTTACATTAGTGAGTGTATTACCTAACCATTGCTGATTGTGTGTATGTACTTATGATTGCTGTACCACAATGGATTCTGTTTTGATGGTGAAAAGGTTTTATCAAAACAATAGATGGTTAAGAATTTCATTAGCTGCTAATACATGAAATAAAATTATTTATAGACCACCTGCATGTTAGGCAACACTTCTTTGAAGTCGGCAAAACATTGGGGTACACGTGGTCAGGCACACCCACTGGTTGGCAAAAGCAAAATGACTGCATCAGATGTAAGCATTTTATGTCTTTGTTTGAGGATGCCAGAAAGCGGCTACGTTGCAAAGCTAGAATCTGTTGATTAGATATCCATGATTGCCCTTACTTGCCTAAAAAACAACGTCCAATTCACTGATGAGAAACTGGCCAAATCTCGAGTTTGGCCCTTAGCAGGCCTGAGCCATTCACAAGAGCAGCTCATGTCCTGGAAACAACTAGAGGCCTGAAACTACTACAAAATTTGACATATTAGCACAATTTTTTGTCTTTTTTTGGAAGAGGAGGAAGAAAGTTTGGTGTAAGAAGCTTACACCAAACTTTTTTAGGCAGCTTGTTTTTTATCTGACACTGCTTGTATCTTATTACTCTTTGCTCTATATAGGCAAAAACAGTAGGGACCATCTATATTAGCAGAGTTATTAACCAGCCTTCCTAGAAAATTACATTAGCAAAATGATCTCCACATAGTCGTGTATGCTTGGTTAGTTTCCAGTTTTTTCTCTTTATAGCATTTATCCACAACTTTTTTCTTCTTTTTGGAAAAGCTAGGATTCTATAGAAGCCAAGTTCCTTGTTTTCTTCATGCCTGTTTTGACACCCAACAGCACCACAGCTCACTACCATTTTGCTTTTTGCTAACCAGTGGGTGTGCCTGATCACGTGTAACCCAATGTTTTGCCGACTTCAAAGAAGTGTTACCTAATGTACGGGTGGTCTAATGGCCAGCAAGCATATGAGTGTACCTCGCATAAGTAAAACATGTGTTTGGTACATGTACATGTACATGTATGTGTTAATACCTTGTATTCTTCTCTTCTGATATTCATTAATGTCCAGTACTGACTGTACTACCAAATCACCAGCACTAGATACTAATAATAATAAATTAAATAATAACAGGATAAATAATAATAATAAAATAATAACAATAATAATAATTAATACTAGCAGGTGTAGCAACAATTGTCCAACCCACAAATGCTATCACTGCACCATGTGTGTAGCTCAAAATCCAAAAATGTAAATTTTGCAGCAATAATTATAATTTTGTGGGTGTGTACAATCACACATTAAGCCACACCCTTCACTCATTAATAATTATTACATACACAGCCAAGAGTTAGCATGTACCATATAACGGAAAATTTTCGTGGCCCAAAATTTTTGTGGATTTCGCGTTTTTTCAAAATCCACAAAAATAAAATCCACGAAATTGATTTAATATGGTTCAAGATAGCCGAAAAGTAAAAAACCATGAAAATTAGAGCCATGAAATTGATTTTTGAACGGATCCGCAAAACATTTGGGCCACAAAAATTTTCCACTATACAGTATGATATAAGACACTGCCCAAAATCGATGAATGGAGCTTGATTACAGTATTGATACAGTCTGACAGGTATCACTGCTGAATCATGCATGTTGCTCTGGCTGAACCAGTATCATGGCAGTATGTATTCAAGCATGATTGTATCAAGGCTGATAGATCTGCTAGACTCATTGCCATATTAGCTGCCCAACATCCATGATTCAGGATGCATTAGACCGGATCAGGACTAACATCACTCATGAATCAATCACAAACTCTTGGCTGTGTATTCAATACAGTATATACTAATGTATATACTTACTGATTTCAATAAATGTTGTATCACTGAGTAATGAACCACTTCCCGTTCGTCCTCCAAACTCAATTATCCAGCTGATGGTCTGTGTCTCATTCCAAATTGAGAGAGAATGCCAATATCTATCAGTGACACTGTCTGGTATATTAGTCTATATTAAAAAATAATGATAAAATAATACAAGTATACCTATAGTTAATAAAAATGATTTCTCTCTTATCCTCCAATGTCAATCATACTCACAAAAATGACAACAAAGGCAAGTGTCATGAGCTCTTTCTTAAAAACTACTCATAGCATAATCTTTCATTTCTTTATCACATGCACATATCTATACTGACCAGCTGTACTGTATTGAATTGATTATCATTGAGGAGTGACGTACATGTACAGACAGACAAATCACAGTGGTCTCGTACTAGTAGGACTCACTCATGCTCACCACAGTTAGCTACTTACCAGTTCTTTCCATTCCATTTTGTTTATGTTTAACAACCAACAATCATTGGTACCTGCTCCACCAACCACTAGTAGGTGTGGTACTGAGCTACAGTTGATCAATACACTGGAATGAGCATCTCTCGCCTGAGGCCATTGTACTGATCCTCCAGGGTTAGAAAACTTCTTACATTTCTAAAATAATGAAAATATTCAAATACATGAACCATGCACATCCACACACACTGTTATGCATAATAATACACATCTACAATACATTTTAAATTAATAATTAACATATACAAGTGTAGTAGTAATATTATGCTCACCACTGATGTGTCGGTAAATTCAAATATATACACATCATTATTGTATTTCAAACCACCAATATCACCACCAAACAATATAACAGTAGTGTTAGTTATTGATGTTAAAGTGAATTGAGAAATAGGAGGTGGTCTGTCTCCAGTGACAGTTGGTGAAGTCCATTCACCTAAAAATCATTAATAAAAATTATATGAACACACACAGACTCTGCAAATTTACCATAATAGTGGGCAATTTTTGAGAAAAAAAATATTTTTGAGAAATCCTTTGCTAAAATCATAATATATTTATCATTAATTTTAAAGGTGTGGTAATTAATAAGCGTGGCACAATTCAATAGAACATGTATGTCACTCTATTCTAAAATACTCAAAGCTTGACAGATATCAAAATGGGCAATGCACTAAAAGAAATTATTGATCATACATAAACATTTTAACCCGTCACATCCAATTCTCAATACTGGACCGACTGACTTCTAAATAATAGGGAAATCTCTTAGCCTGTTAATCATGACTATAGGTGGATTTACACTGCAAAATTAATGTAAGGTAATGCTGTATAAATGAATGCCCACTGTTTAAATAATTCTTATGTTATGTAAACAGTGGCCAATGATTTATACAGCACTTTCTGTCATCATGCATGAAGTTGAGAGTCTCTCTACTTTATCCAACATGTTGCCCAACCACATCAACGGTTTAAAAATAAGCAATGCTGCATAGTGAATGCCCTCTGGGCCACCTCAGTTGTAACTGATGACATACATGACTGTGCCAGGAGCACTGTATGGTTTTTGTGGTTAAACTCACGAAATCATTGAAGTGCCATCTCTTAGAGGCTATGTCAACTGTCAACCACAAAAATTTAAAAAACAAATTCCACTGGGAGCAAAGTGCAAACCACAAAATATTACATAATCCTTGTTTATGTAATAAACAAGGATTACATAATCCTTGTTTATTACATTAAGACACTTAAGTAGGTGATTTATTATTGAGGATAGCAACTTGCTCCCT
Organism: Amphimedon queenslandica; assembly: GCF_000090795.2. Lineage (NCBI taxonomy): Eukaryota > Metazoa > Porifera > Demospongiae > Haplosclerida > Niphatidae > Amphimedon > Amphimedon queenslandica. The sequence goes on along the minus strand of NW_003546336.1, from coordinate 176,908 downwards.
TATAAGCAGATTTCCAATTTTATTCTTGCTGCAGAAATAGTGCAATCGATAAGTACATCTTAATTACTGTATATGAACTACATTTTAAAAATATTATTATCATAATACTGACCAGTTTTTAATCGGTACATATGAACTTCATTGCAACGTTGATTGCCACCTTTACTGTACTGGGCACCAGGTTGTGGTGGGGTATTAGAAGATGGTCCCTGCCCTCCAATTACTGCAAGATAGTCCTCGTCATTGATTCGTAGTGCAACCATGCCAGAGAAGGACTTCATCATAGGACCATGATGAGATGTAGTAGGAGAGAGTTCCTTCCAATTTAAGGTGTCAACATTAAAACTGTATAAAATTTTAGGATACTTATTGGTCTACTGTATTAGTTTACATTACCTGTATAAACTGTTATGATGACAGACGTCATGACCACAACGCCCTCCAAAAAAGAATATTTCATTTCTAATGACAGCAGCAGCATATCCCTCAATACCAAGTGGGGGGTTACCAGTGGTAGGCTTTTGTACCCAAGTACCAGTTGGTACATGACAGACCTCCACTACAGAACAGATTGATCTCTTCTTCTCACTATTGTGTACTTCAGGGAAGTCAGGCTGCCTCCCACCCCACATGTACAGGTTGTCGCCTACCTCTACACTAGAATGACCTCTCCGCCTCTCCACTGGTTGCCGATAGACTACAGATAATAACAAGAGGACACAGTATTATATTAGTGAATAATCAAGGAGAGGATACAGAGGAGTAAAGTAAGGGAGAGAATAAGAAAGAAAGAGACCTAAAGAGAAGCAAGAGAATAAAGGCACTCACTTTGTGAAGACATCTTCAACTGAAACCCACAGCCCTGATTACTGGGTAATGGTTGAGATCATTTGGTAAATTAAAATATTTTGTATAATTAATGAAATATAATTATAACACTATACATATAATTAATTTTGTTGATAGTTACGTGCATTTGAAAACTATGAGATTGCTTCAAAAGTTGAATTTATTTACATTTATAGTCTTGCGTATTTAATTTATTAATTTTCAATTGCTAATCGATATTAGTTAGTATACAAGTAATTAGCTGATTTCGATCAAAACGTCTAATTTTTAACAATTTTTTAAACTGCTCAAAAATCAAAAAAAAATCATTGTACTATATAGTAACAGTCATGGGCTAAATTTCACCAAAAGTGAGAATGAGCAAATTCTTTATACTTATTATTTTTTTCTGATATATTGTACATATTCATGTTCTTATGCTGTGTAGCAAGTTTGAGCTGATTCTGATTAAAAATTGATTTTTAAAAATTGCTCAAAAATTGGACAAAAGACCAGAGCCTTTGGTTTTTGGCCAAATTTTGCTAAAAATGAAAAAATTCTCAATTAAAAAAAATTTTTTCTAATGCACATGCTTTTATGCTGTGTAAAAAGTTTAAGCTGATTCTGGTCAAAATTGAATTTTTTACAAATTTGACAAAAGTCCCTGTACATAGTACACAGTCATGAGCCAAATTCTGCCAAGATAAAAATGAGAAGAGCCTCCATTTTTATAATTTTTTCTGATACATATACATATTTTTATGGCATGTAAAAAATTTGAGCTAATTCTGATCAAAATTAAATTTTTTACAATTTTTTTAATTTACACAAAAATGAGGCCAATTAACTTTTGCAAGTGTTTGGCCAAATTTTGCTGAAAATTAAAAGAATAGAATTCTCCAATATTATAATTTTTAAATATGTATACATGATTTTATGCTGTGTAGAAAGTTTGAGCTGATTTCAATCAAAATTGGATTTTTTATAATTTTTTAAAGTTGCTCCAAAGTCGTACCAAAGTCCCTGTATATATAATACAGGGACTTACTTTTATCTAAATATGCTTCTGTCAGTTTATTATTGTATGTACATGTGGCAAGATATAGGAGCTTAAGAGTGTATTAAGTAATAGTTAATACATGGGGTGGCGTGTTCTATCTGATTTATCCGCACCAGCTTCTGGTCGAGTCGCTAAAAATAGTGCACAAGGCCGAAAGCCGAGTGCGCTATTTTAGCAACGAGACCGGAAGCGAGTGCAGATAAATCAGATAGCACACGACGCCACATGTATTAATTGTTTTAGTGTATAGTTCCAGCAAAGATTGCACGTGCTCTGCTATCACTGATATCACACTGCTGCACATTAAATAAATGAGTGTGCTATTTATAATATTACACTGCGGTATTGGTGGGAGTGTTCTGTGGGTTTTATCACAACTGTTAGGCCTTTGATCTTTGCTGCAACTATACATTAATGCCTATTGTTACCAGTAAAGGTGGATTTACACTGCAAAGTTAACGTAAGGCAAGGCCGTACGTTAAGACAGGAAGTGCTGTATAAACCAATGGCCACCATTTATGTAACCTAAGAGTTGACATTATCTCTACTCTTACATTACATAAACGTTGACCATTGGTTTATACAGCACTTCCTGTTGTAACGTATAGCCTTACGTTACGTTAATTATGCAGTGTAAATCCACCTTAACAGAAGTTACATGGTAACATGCAAAAATACTTTTGAAGTTGACGCAAAATTGGCCAAAATTTAATTTGCATTTGTTTGCATTGGACTTTGTAGCAAATGTAAACAAGGCCCAAGTCTCCAGTTAACTTAATTCCATTTATTCTTTAGTGAATTAGACTTATTGTAGTATTTAACAATAAAATAATTAATAGGATAGACAGAGACACCTTGAATATTATGCAATCATTTAGTGTTACATGTAGTGTTTATAGTTTTTAAATTCCTCCATACAGCCCCACCTAATTGTAATCTGAAGTGTCACATTTGTTTCTGTTAGATATACAACTCTTCTTCTTCCACTTGTTCAAATGCTTCATTTATTATCATATCCTACCAATTTAAATTTTGTCACAATTATCATTAGTAGTTATAATATAAGTTATAATATTTGTGGGCAATAAAATTTTGGAATTTAAATTGAATTTGAAATCTACTTTTAAAACTAGCATGTGTGATGAATGAGAGTTTTGATATTTTTAATTTTTGTTAAGAATAATTTTCTGTATGATAACATTACATATAGCAGAGTCTGCATTTAAATTTTAAAATGCTGTGTAGTCTATTATTTACTTACATCTTTTTCTTCAGTATCTTTTATCATTTTTGGTTCATCATATACAAATTCACTGATACCTATGTACAGTTATTATAGGTATGAACAATTAAAGTATCACCATCATTGTATAATTGTAGACTTTTAGCAGTTAATATTACAATGAAGATACTTACTTTCATATATTCCTTCAGTGTTCATGTCATTATTATTGTCATAAGCAAAATTAATAGACACATCAATTGTATTGCATCCTATATGTGATTATGTTCATACTCACATGTATACATGTATAAAAGGTCTTACTGTTCCTTCCTCCAGTATCATACGCAGGATTATTTGATATATTTGATAGAGTGTTTTGATTTTTGTCCATTTTTGTTTCACAGTAGTCTATTAAAACAGTCATAAATATTTATTGGCACCATTTATACCTTGACTAAATTTTCTTTGAGGAGCATGGTTTCTGTTTGTTGTCTTGTTCCATCTTCTCTTACAAACTAATGCACTTACTATTAATACAGTAGCTACCACTATTAGAAATAATGTAGTAAAACTGCTAATAGCTCCTGCTAGTATTAGTGCATTACTGCCTGTACTTCCAGATGTGCTAACTGGTGTACTTATCATTGTACTAGATCTAGATCTAGTACCTATTAAAGTAATACTCAGTAATGTACTGGCAGGTTTTGTGCTAATTTCTGTTGATTCTTTTGTTACACAAGGTGTAGTATAGGATATGGAATTGCTTGATGACATAAGGATCATATGTGTACTAGATCTAGTAGAGAATGATGTTTTGTTAGGTCTACTTGTAGCAGTAGATATCCCAGTAAATGTCTGAGTAGGTGTATCTGTAAATATCATTAATTAGATATATAAAGTAATACTTACTTGTAATGATGCTGCTAGTGCTTGAAGATGTTATTCTGTTAGTGTTTATTGCTTGCTTTGAAGATGTGACTGTATTGGAAGGTACTAAAGAAAATGGCTCTAAAACAGAAATGATTATACAAGCACAATTCATTGTATGTTACTTTCATATAAACATACCTACTACAACTGATATCAGTGGATAGTCATTATGTTCCAATGGCAATAATCCATTACTGCTATCAAGCTGATAATTCAATGGTCCATTGTATTGTTGATAATACATTGGATTACTATTAGTGGTTACATTGATTACTAATATATCTCCATACTGTACTTCAATATCACTTGTAAAGTTATATACATTACCATTACTTGATGTAGCAGCAGAAGCATCAACAGTTAGTGCATGAATCAGTTCAGAAGAACGTTTTAAATAAATATTAGGATAATGTTTGCTTGTATCCTGATTCTGTGTAATACCAATTATCCATTTAGTAACAATACCATTACATGTGAACTGTATATCAGGAAAAGCTCTTGTATCACTGACTGGTATTACATTAGTAACTGATAGACTGTTTGTATTAAATGAACTGTCAATTGAAGGATAGTTGCAATTGCTTCCTAAAAATACATTAAAATGATATACCTTAATAAAGTGACATATTTTTATATACTTGTAATTGGGTATATTAGAATACTTGAAGTTTGTAACACTATTTCACCATCATCAGGATCTTTGTTAACATCAAAATTATTGACTTCAACTACTTCTCCAATTTGACCAGTTCCAGTTACTTTATAAAATCTAACAACACTTCTATCTTCGGGAGGTTGACGTACTCCTAGTCTGAAATATCTCTTGTCCCTGTCTATTATTAAAGGAGTGGGTAATATATAATTATAGAGTCCATTGGTAGTGAAATTGTGTGAAGATAATAATAATTGACTAGATGGTGTTCGTTCACTATAAGAATATCCTGTTTCTCTCCATATCTCTACTATTGGATATTGATTTCTGTTATCAGTCACAGGTCTAATGTCAATTCCAACTAATACTTCAGTCAGTGTAGAAATACAGTTGAGCCTTTTTGTATCTTCAGTGATAATCCATCTTGTTTCTACTGAGTCTGCTAGTCCAGTAGTTAGGATATTGTTGGCAGTAGTTTTAGCCTCCAATAAACTTAATTCCATAAATCCTTCAGTACCACAAGTATTACACTGTACTGTAGCATTTAACAATAGAAACAATAAAGAAAGGAAAGAGAGAGAAAAAGGAGACATCTTGACTGCTACACAATTTGTATAGTCTGTGTTAAGCATGTTATTTCCTTTGTCAGCTTGCAGCCATATAACTTGTTGGAATAGTGCCATCTTCAGAGCACCTACTGAAGTCACTAATGTGTTGCTTTACAGTTGTTAACAGAATGTATATAGTTTGAGTGTACTAATATCAAGAGTCCATTATGGACTCTTGCTTATATGCATTAGTGGCAAGATTACTTCTGTACTGCATGTGTTTTTATGTTGTGTATAATGTTTGAGCCAATTATGAGGAAATTCAAACTTTTTATGAATCTTTAAAGCTGCTTCAAAATTGTACTTATACTATACAGGGATTTTTGCCAAATTTCACAAAAAATGAAAAGGAGTGAATTAACATCTTTTACTGCATTTCTGATGCATATACATGTTCTATACTGTGTACACTGATTCTGCTCAAATTTAAACTTTTTTACAAATTTTTAGATTTGCTTAAAAATTTTACACAGATTATGGCTAGTCTCGCATAGCCAGACCCATACCCCTTTTTGACATTAAATGTCAAAAGGGGGATGGGTCTGGCTACGAGAGACTAGATTATGGCCAAATTTCACCAGCAATGAAAAGGAGAGATTTTATTACATTTTTATGATACATAGATCCATACACATTCTTATGTTGTGTATAAAGTTTGAGCTGATTCTAATTTTTATGTACAATACAATGATCATTGAAACAAAATTTTGAAAATTTATTAAAAAAATTAAGAAGTAATACAAGAAAGAATGACAGAGGAATAGTAATACTATTTACATTTATTATTAATGCAAAGTTTTAATGTAAGTACAATAGACCAATCTAGACTTGTTAATTTTCATAAATATTTTCTCCTTTCAGCTGTTCATAGGATTGATTTATTATCATGTACTATTAATGAACAATAAAATATGAATAATTATGATGATCGCAATAACACAATGTTAATAATATTAAATATACGATGTATTCAAATTTTTTTGGCTAGCAATCATAAATTTGTTCCTTTGATTAATTGATGGCATGTGGTTATTTGCAACAATTTTATTGATAACCATGCATATAAACTACCTTAAGCCTACTATTATTTGCGTCTACTAATTTTAGCAAAATCAGCAAAAGTCATGTTTAGTGTTAGTAATTTTAACGTTTTTAACCAAATTTACTATAAATAATAACCATTATAATGAATAATTATTATTTTGGCGTCTATTTAATTTAGCGATTTAAAGCTCTCTTGCTAATATAGCTAAATTTAGTAGACACTAAAAATAGTAGGCTTAAGGTAGTTTGTACTTACATCTTGTACTTCAGTATGGTTCATTGTTCTTGGTTCATCATATGCAAATTCTGCAATACCTATACAATTAATTTATACCCAGTTATTGGCTATTTTAAGTTGAACTATACTTTCATATCTTCTTCCAGTGACCATACCATAAGCAGGATTAATAGATACATCAGTGTTACAACCTATATTAATGTCATTGTGTTTATACTTGTATAAAAAATTTACTGCTTTTTCCTCCAATGACACCATAAGCAGGATTAGTTGATATATATGATAGTGTGTTGTCCACTTTTGCATCTAGGTTTAGTCGAACAATATACATTAATTATTGGTATTATCAAAAGTACATTTGTACCTCTTGACTGTTGATCAGTTATTTTTTCAGCAGCACACTTGCTAGCACTAATAGTATGGTTTGTGTTTGTTGTTTTCCAACTTCTTCTACACACAAATACACTTACTATTACTATAGTAACTACCAGTAATAGAAATAATACAGTAAAACTACTAATAGCTCCTCCTAGTATTAGTGTATTATTGCCTGTACTTTTAGATGTACTAACTGGTGTACTCATCACTGGGCTTGTTGATATATTCAGAAATGTAGTAATACTAGTTGATGCAGTTGATTCTATTGTTATAGTAGATGTAGCGTATATTTCAGAACTGTTTGAAGTATGGAAGGTATTAATATGTGTACTATTTTTTGAAGTAGTCATGGATGATGTGCTACTGCTAGTAGTAGGAGAAGGTGAACCTGTAAGTATCGCTAAATGCAACTAATAAATACAGAGCAACACTTACTTGTAACATTGCTAGCACTTGTGCTTGTAAGCATTATTGTGTTTGTCTTTATTAATTGTGTTGATGGAGTGACTGTATAAGCAGGTATTGAAGAAATTGGCCCTAAAGAATATGAATTATTAAGCCAACACAGTTCATTGTATGATCTTACCTACTACAACTGATATCAGTGGATAGTCATTATGCTCCATTGGTATTAATCCATTATTGCTATCAAGCTGATAATTCAATGGTCCATTGTATTGTTGATAATACATTGGATTACTATTAATGGTTACATTGATTACTAATATATCTCCATACTGTACTTCAATATCACTTGTAAAGTTATATACATTACCATTACTTGATGTAGCAGCAGAAGCATCAACAGTTAGTGCATGAATCAGTTCAGAAGAACGTTTTAAATAAATGTTAGGATAATGTTTGCTTGTATCCTGATTCTGTGTAATACCAATTATCCAGTTAGTAATAATACCATTACATGTGAACTGTATATCAGGAAAAGCTCTTGTATCACTGACTGGTATTACACTAGTAACTGATAGACTGTTTGTATTAAATGAACTGTCAATTGAAGGATAGTTGCAATTGCTACCTAAAAATGATACATTAAAATAATAAAAACATTTTCATTACTAAATGACATACTTGTAATTGGATATATTAGGATACTTGATGTTTGTAATGCTATTTCACCATCTTTGAGATCTTTATCGATTCTATTGTCGTTATCAATATCACTGACTCTTGCTATTTGGCCAGTGCCAGTTACTTTATAAAATTGTACAACACTTTTATCATCAGCAGGTTGAAATACTCCTAGTCTGTAGCCAGTGTTTGCCTCCTCAATATGTAAAGATGTAGGTAACGTAATACGATACAGTCCATTAGTAGTGAAATTCTGTGGAGATAATCTAAGTTCAACAGATACTGGATCCCTATATCGGCTTTCATCTGCCCATATTTCGACTCTAGGGTATTGATTCCTGTTACCAGTGACAGTTCTAACATCAACTCCAACTAATATTTCAGTCAGTTTACTATTGTCTGCACTACAACGAATCTTCTTATCTCCTTCAGTGATGATCCATCTTGTTTCTACTGATTCTGCTAGTCCAGTAGTTTGTAAATTGTTAGTAGTTTTAGCCTCCATTAAACTTAATTCCATAAATCCTTGAGTACCACAAGTATTACACTGTACTGTAGCATTTAACAATAGAAACAGTAAAGAAAGGAAGGAGCTGCAAGAAGAGAGAGACATCTCTGCTTAGATGTGTCAATGAGTCTTAGACTACCTGTTTCCTCTGCATCATTAACTGTCATTTCCTAGCTACTGGTCATTAACACATTTGAGATTCAGTGTGGGTTCTGTTTCAAAAACTACTCCAAAGATGTCAAGTATTCTGCTATCAATGTTAAGCAACATTGTAAGCATACAGTGTTGTCAAGATGTAGTGAAGTATACCCCATATATAGTGGTTTCAAAGGCTGGATAATTGATTTGCATGGTCCAATATTTTGTCTTTAAATGTTTGCAAATAATGTTTAATGCATTTAGTATATGTAGCACTTGTACCTTGTGGTTAAAAGCCTTGCCAAATTGTTCCAGCAAGGAATTCACATAGCAAAATATTTTACTGGTAATATCATGAAGTGTGTGAATGTCTAAATTCCAGTGTCAATGAAAATGAAAGAAGAAAGAGCACAAATTGTGACAATTTTTGTGCATGCATTAATAAATTTTGAAATTCTGATGACTTTATCAATAAGTTTAAGGATTATACAGTTAGTGAATCAACAATGATTAAAATGTTCAATGATGCTGGTTTTGAAGTGAATGCCTGTGGACCAATGTCGACAAAGGACAAATGGTGTTTTCAGTTGATCTTATTGATGTAAAAAAATTACTGTGATATTTCGACACAATTAAATTATGACTGAATAAAAACAATAATATTATAAATATATAAAGTTTATGACGCTGCAATTATGTTTCTATGACTTTTTAATCTTTTGAATGAGGCCAATAAAAGAATCTAACATAAATAAAACAACAAATAGACCACACAAAATAACTGTTTACTAACCAGAACAAACAATAATAGAAAGGAAGGGAGAGTGAAAAAAAGGTAGTAATTAGGATCAGTATCAGACAGTGTTCCTGACCAAAGTGGACCAATAATAGCAGCTAAGGACTCCATGGACCGTCTTACACCTTGTCCATAACCTAAAATACCAATAATCAATGTGAACCAGGCATTATAATATCTTGATAATATGAATGAAGGGGATTTTCGAGCCATTTTTTAGAAAACAATATGCTATAGTCCTTCTTAAAATTTATTTTAAAAATGCTCACAACTCAAAAAATATTTGTCAAAATCAACTCAAATTTTCTACACAGAATAAGGACATCAATATGTATCAGAAAATGTAATAAAAAATTTGGGGTGATTTTGGAGCCATTTTATGGAAAAACCATGGGCTATTTGACGTTTTCTTAAAATGGCTGTAACTTGAAAAATTGAAGTCGGAATCACCTCAAATTTTCTACACAGTATAAGGACATCAATATGTATCAGAAAATGTAATAAAAATTTGGGGTGATTTTGGAGTCATTTTTTAGAAAAAACCATGGGCTATAGCCTTGGGGATTTTTCAGAATTTTGACATTTTTTAAAAATGGCCGTAACTCAAAAAATTGAAGTCAGAATCACCTCAAACTTTCTACACGGTATAAGGATATCAATATGTATCAGAAAATGTAATAAAAATTTGGGGTGATTTTGGAGTCATTTTTTGGAAAAAACCATGGGCTATAGCCTTGGGTATTTTTTAGAATTTTGACATTTTTTAAAAATGGCCGTAACTCAAAAAATTGAAGTCAGAATCACCTCAAACTTTCTACACGGTATAAGGATATCAATATGTATCAGAAAATGTAATAAAAATTTGGGGTGATTTTGGAGTCATTTTTTGGAAAAAACCATGGGCTATAGCCTTGGGGATTTTTCAGAATTTTGACGTTTTCTTAAAATGGCCATAACTTGAAAAATTGAAGTCAGAATCACCTCAAACTTTCTACACATAGAAATTTAAATTGGCGGTGATTTTGGAGCCATTTTTAAGAAGAAACCATGGGCTATAGCCTTTGCTATTTTTCAAAAACTCATTTTTCAAAAATGCTTATAACTCGAAAAATATTTGTCAAAATCAACTCAAACTTTCTACACAGCATAAGGACATCAATATGTATCTGAAAATGTAATAAAAATTGGGGGTGATTTTGGAGCCATTTTTGCTACTTTCTAATAATGGCCATAACTTGAAACTGTTTAGTCGGAATCAGCTCAAGGCTTCTCAAGAAGCATTATAAGGCAGAGAGAACCTCTATAAGTCCTTATAAAACCCAGCTGCATGCCATGCAAGCAAGGTGATGAAATCAATCTTTACACTTATAAATTTCTTAAAAATAAAATGCTTCGGCTATTTACCAAATTTGAATTTTTATGATATTTACATGTAGTTAATAAAATGCCAAATAATCCAATACTGAGATGCATGTATAGCCAATTTCTAAAACGTACGTTAGGTGACTTTTAAATACCTTGAATGTCCATGGGCAAGAGTTTTGAATACAAAGAAACTCCTACAACCCAAGAGAAAGGAAGCGCAGTAGCAATGAGACCAAAACTAAATGTAAATTCAAACACGTTGAGGAACCATAGTCCAAACAATAAAGAAAGAAAAGAGAGAGAAAAAGGAGACATCTTGACTGCTACACAATTTGCATAGTCGATGTTAAGCATGTTAATATTTCCTTTGTCAGCTTGCAGCCATGTAATTTGTTGGAATAGTGCCATCCCCAGAACACCTACTGAAGTCACTGATGTGTTGCAGTTTTAATGTTGTGGACAGAATGTATGCATATTGGGGTATAATATGCATTAGTAGTAAGAGGACTCGTATATGAGCTTATTTTTAAAGTTGCTCTAAATTTGGACCAAAGTCCCTCTACTGTAGTAATAGAGATTTCGGTCAAATTTTAAAAAATGAAAGGAAGAAAATTTTTATTACATTTTTACATATGCATGTTCTTATGTTGTGAATAAAGTTTGAGCTGATTCCAATTAAATTTAAGCATTTTACAAATAATACAGTGATCGTTAAAACAAAAATTTTAATACAAAAGACAAAGGGATCATAATGCTATATACATTTATTATTAATTCAAAGTTTTAATGTAAGCGCAATAGACCAATCGAGAATTGTTAATTTTCATATATCCTTTCTTCTTTCACCTGTTGATAGGCTTCATTTATTATCATATACTATTAATGAGCAATAAAGTATGAATATGATGATTACATACATGTACAATAAAAGCACATAATGTTAATAGAATTTAATATACAATATTGTACAATTTCTTGCTGTCTAGCTATCATAAATTGTTCCTAATTGCTAGTCGATATATTGAGTTAAAATTATTGGTTGCAATAATTTGACAACCATGTATGTACCTATATAGACTAGTTTATCATCATATACTTACATCTTGTATTTTATCAGTATCTGTCATTGTTTTGGGTTCATCATATATTTCTTCAATGCCTATACAAATTTATTTGTGCACAATTATTGCCATAAGTTGACTATTTAAGTTTAACTTTACTTTCATGCCTTCTTCCAGTGTTCATACCATAAGCAGGATTCATAGATACATCAGTGTTACAATCTATATTAATGTCATTATGTTTATTTTGCATAAAAACTCTTACTGTCCTTTCTTCCAGTAATACCATAAGCAGAATTAGCTGATATATTTGATAGTATGTTGTCCATTTGTGTATCTAGGTAATCAAACAAGATGTATTAATTATTGGTATCATCATGAAATGTACATTTGTACCTCTTGAATGTTGATCAGTAGTACACTTATTAGCACTAATATCATGGTTTCTATTTGTTGCTTTATTCCATCTTCTCCTACACACTAATACACTTACTATTAGTATAGAAGCTACCAGTAATATAAATAATATAGTAAAGCTGCTGATAGCTCCTGCTAGTATTAGTGTATTACTGACTGTACTTTCAGGTGTACTAACTGATGTACTCATCACTGGGCTTGTTGATATATTCAGTGATGTAGTAATACGAGTTGATGCAGTTGATTCTATTGTTATAGTTGAAGTAGCCATGGATGATGTGCTACTAGTAGTTGGAGAAGGTATTCCTGGAGTATTGCTAAATGTGACTTATAAATATAAAGCAATGCTTACTTGTACTATTGCTAGCACTTGTGCCTGTTAGTATTATTGTGTTTGTCTTTATTAATTGTGTTGATGGAGTGACTGTGTTAGCAGGTATCAAAGAAAGAAATAATTATGTCATTACAGTTCATTATGTGAACTTACCTACAACAACTGATATCAGTGGATAGTCATTATGCTCCAATGGCATTAATCCATTACTGCTATCAAGCTGATAATTCAATGGTCCATTGTATTGTTGATAATACATTGGATTACTATTAGTGGTTACATTGATAACTAATATATCTCCATACTGTACTTCAATATCACTTGTAAAGTTATATACATTACCATTACTTGATGTAGCAGCAGAAGCATCAACAGTTAGTGCATGAATCAGTTCAGAAGAACGTTTTAAATAAATGTTAGGATAATGTTTGTTTGTATCCTGATTTTGTGTAATACCAATTATCCATTTAGTAACAATACCATTACATGTGAACTGTATATCAGGAAAAGCTCTTGTATCACTGACTGGTATTACACTAGTAACTGATAGACTGTTTGTATTAAATGAACTGTCAATTGAAGGATAATTGCAATTGCTACCTGAAAATACATTAAAATAACGAATACATATTCATTATTTACTAACATACTTGTAATTGGATATATTAGGATACTTGAAGTTTGTAATGCTATTTCACCATCATCAGAAACTTTGCTAACATAATTATAATTGACTTCAACTACTCGTGCAATTTGACCCGCTCTAGTTACTTTATAAAACCTTACAACACTTTTATCATCAGCAGGTTGAAATACTCCTAGTCTGTAGCCAGTATTTGCCTTCTCAATACGTAAAGAAATGGGTAACGTAATACGATACAGTCCACTAGTAGTGAAATTTTGTGGAGATAATCTAAGTTCAACAGATACTGTATTCCTATATCGGCTTTCATCTGCCCATATCTCTACTCTAGGGTATTGATTCCTGTTACCAGTGACAGTTCTAACGTCTACTCCAACTAATATTTCAGTCAGTTTACTATTGTCTGCACTACAACGAATCTTCTTATCTCCTTCTGTGATGATCCATCTTGTTTCTACTGATTCTGCTAGTCCAGTAGTTTGTAAATTGTTAGTAGTTTTAGCCTCCAGTAAACTTAGTTCCATAAATCCTTCAGTACCACAAGTATTACACTGCACTGTAGCATTTAACAATAGAAACAGTAAAGAAACAAAAGAGCTGCAAAAAGAGGGAGACATCTTTACTCAGATGTGTCAGTGATACTACCTAATTTCCTCTGCATCATTAACTGTCATTTCCTAGTTACTGGTCGTATTGTGGTGTGAATAATACTTCATGAAATTAACACAATTGAGATTCGATGTGGGTTCTGTTTCAAAAACTACTCCAAAGATGTCAAGTATTCTGCTATCAATGGTGTGCAACATAGTGAGCATACAGTATTGTCATGATGTAGTGAAGTATACCCCATATATAGTGGTTTCAAAGGCTGGATAATTGATTTGCATGGTCCAATATTTTGTCTTTAAATGTTTGCAAATAATGTTTAATGCATTTAGTATATGTAGCACTTGTACCTTGTGGTTAAAAGCCTTGCCAAATTGTTGCAGCAAAGTATACACATAGCAAAATAATTCTTTTGAAACCATGAAGTGTGTAAATATCTCAATTCTGCTTTATAAGGTCCAGTGTCAATAAAAAATGAAGGAAAAAATAAAGAACTGGCCAATGCTTGAATACAAAATAATACCATAATCAGGTAAATTTAGCAACAGCAAAGATTGTAAAATTTTTGTGCTTGCATTAACAAATTTAAAAGTTCAAATGACACGACAATGCACTATTATTTTATGTGGTGATAAAAATGTTTAATGATGCTGGCTTTGGGATTCTAACTGATTTTATTGATAAAATTAATGAATTCAAAAAATTATTGTGGTAACACAATTATGATTGAATAAAAACAATAATATAAATAGATAAAATTCATGATGCTGCAATTTTGTTTCTATGACTTTTTATTCTTTTGAATGAGGCCAATAAAAGAATCTAACATGAACAAAACAACAAATAGACCAGACGAAAATAACTGTTACTAACCAGAACAAACAATAATAGAAAGGAAGGGAGAGAGAAAAACAGGTAGTAATTAGGATCAGTATCAGACAGTGTTCCTGACCAAAGTGGACCAATAATAGCAGCTAAGGACTCCATGGACCGTCTAACACCTTGTCCATAACCTAAAATACCAATAATCAATGTAAACCAGGCATTATAATATCTTGATAATATGAATGAAGGGGATTTTGGAGCCATTTTTTTAGAAAACAATATGCTATAGTCCTTCTTAAAATTTATTTTTAAAATGCTCATAACTCAAAAAATATTTGTCAAAATCAACTCAAACTTTCTACACAGCATAAGGACATCAATATGCATCAGAAAATGTAATAAAACTTTGGGGCAATTTTGGAGCCATTTTTTGGAAAAAACCATGGGCTATAGCCTTGGGTATCTTTCAGAATTTTGACGTTTTCTTAAAATGGCCGTAACTCGAAAAATTGAAGTCGAAATCACCTCAAATTTTCTACACGGTATAAGGAGATCAATATGTATCAATATGTATCAGAAAATGTAATAAAAATTTGGGGTGATTTTGGAGCCATTTTTTGGAAAAAACCATGGGCGATAGCCTTGGGTATTTTTCAGAATTTTGACGTTTTCTTAAAATGGCTGTGACTCGAAAAATTGAAGTCAGAGTCACCTCAAACTTTCTACACGGTATAAGGACATCAATATGCATCAGAAAATGTAATAAAAATTTGGGGTGATTTTGGAGCCATTTTTTGGAAAAAACCATGGGCTATAACCTTGGGTATTTTTCAGAATTTTGACGTTTTCTTAAAATGGCCGTAACTTGAAAAATTGAAGTCGGAATCACCTCAAATTTTTTACATAGCATAAGGACATCAATATGTATCAGAAAATGTAATAAAAATTTGGGGTGATTTTGGAGTCATTTTTTGGAAAAAACCATGGGATAGCCTTGGGTATTTTTCAGAATTTTGACGTTTTCTTAAAATGGCCGTAACTCGAAAAATTGAAGTCGGAATCACCTCAAACTTTTTACACAGCATAAGGACATCAATATGTATCAGAAAATGTAATAAAAATTTGGGGTGATTTTGGAGCCATTTTTTGGAAAAAACCATGGGCTATAGCCTTTGCTATTTTTCAAAGACTGATTTTTTAAAATGCTTATAACTCGAAAAATATTTGTCAAAATCAACTCAAACTTTCTACACAGCATAAGAACATCAATATGTATCTGAAAATGTAATAAAAATTGGGGGTGATTTTGGAGCCATTTTTGCTACTTTTTAATAATAGCCATAACTTGAAACTGTTTAGTCGGAATCAGCTCAAGGCCTCTCAAGAAGCATTATAAGGCAGAGTCTCAGAGAGAACCTCTATAAGTCCTAATAAAAACCCAGCTGTATGCCATGCATGCAAGGTGATGAAATCAATCTTTACACTTATAAATTTCTTAAAGATAAAATGATTCAGCTATTTACCAAATTTGAATTTTTTATGACATTTACATGTAGTCGATAAAATGCCAAAGAATCCAATACTAGGTGTATGTATAACCAATTTCTAAAATGTATGTTAGGTGACTTTTAAATACCTTGAATGTCCATGGGCAAGAGTTTTGAATACAAAGAAGCTCCTACTACCCAAGAGAAAGGAAGTGCAGTAGCAATGAGACCAAAACTAAAAGTAAATTCAAACACGTTGAGTGAAACGTTGCTACCTAAAAACAAACAAAATTAATAACAAGACAAATATATAAAAAGCATTACTTGATGTATGTCCACGACCAAAAAAGCCTAATATCCAAATGTCAGACATTAGCAGAACAGTCACACCAAAAATAATATAATAACTGTAATATATTAGAAATAATACAACACATTAATACAATGAACTTTCATACATGTCTGGTATCTTTGTCTTTCTGTACAACACTAATACTAACACTAAAGAGAAAATATTCTGCAAAAAATCAAAATTATTATTAATTTGTCAAAATCTCACTATTCCAGCTTGAACTGCAAAAAATATGGAATTTTCGAAATCTTTCCAACCAAGTATTGATTCTGCCATAGGATTAAAAGCGGCCTAGTATAAACAGAAGTTTTTAAATTAATAGTAAAAATTAATATACATACATGCATGTACACATGTATATATTACTGTATACCATACCTGCATTGCACAGTCCATGAAAATAACTACATAGAAAAGACTCAGTAAGAGAACTAATTCTTCGTAAATGAGACTACTCGTCATCCAAACAAAACTCCTTAATTTTTTACTAATGCTCCAGTTAGTGCGTTTGATCAGCAGCGGTGTGGCTTCTGTATTAATGGCACGTCGGTTGAAATGATCATAGTCAGGTTTTGTATAATCAGGTTTTGTATAATCAGATTTTGTATCGTCATTTTGTGAAAATTTTCTCTTTTCTTTTTGTATTCCTTCATGTTGCTCCTCAAGTTCTCCTATTGGTGGCTGCTGATAAAAAGCAAATATAAACATAACTTCTAAAATTAACCACACAGCTGCCATAAATAACTAAAAATAAAAGATTTGATATGAATTGCAATAGCATGGATATATACTTATTACCCCTGGTAGAGTATATTTATTTACAGGGTATTTCCCTATCTTAGAGTTGAATTTTCTGAAAATAACATTCATTGCTGGCCCTAAAAAGTAGCAATAATAATAGTACTAATAGCAATAATAATAGTACATTAAAAATATAAAGTTAAATGTATCTATTTGTTTATTTATTTGTTTATTCTATGTAAGCAAAATTTACAATAACATACCAAGTACAATACCAAATTGTCTGAGACTCATAATGACAGAATATATAGTTGCTCTTTTATTTTTTAAAGAGGTTCGTGCCAAGTCTCCAAATATTACAGTCCCAGCACTCCATCCAACACCTGCAATACACAAAAAAGAACCCAACACTTTATTGAAGTGCATGTAATAATACAATATTGTACATAAAATCATGCTTGCATGCATCAAAGAACACATAGTACTCACCAACAAAAACAGTCATTACTAACAATAACAATAATAATAAACGAGGACAATGGGGAGGCAAATGACCTCTTTTTAAATTAAAATTTAAAAATAACAATAAGCTGCTTTTGAAAAGACTAACTGTTTCACGACTTACATAATAATTGGAAAAGGCTAAATACGTGTATATTTAATGCTGCTTATCATCTTTGAGGAAGTTGGTCATTCCAATATGTTAAAGAAGAGACTTATTCAGGTTTTAACAGGCGCAATTTTTCAAAATTTTGTGGCACAATTCACATGCCATAGAACTTCCCTCCTCTTTCTAAAAATCCTGCCAATGCCCTTACAAAGGATAATTTTTCACACACATGCTACATCAGCTATGAGCTATGGCATACATCATAATTGTACTGAATGAACTCATAAATGAGTTACAATGAACAATAGACTATTCTACATGTACATGCAGTTGGTACATGAATTTATTGTGAGTGTTTCAGTGTATTCAATAGATATGCAGCAAAGCTATACAGTTACAGGCAATACATAAAATTATCAGTTCTCATACATGATATACCATTGATCTATGACATACCTGTAAGAAAACGGCTGGCAAGAATGGTATATTTCGATTTTGCAGCAAAATACAGGAGGTTACCTACATAAATAACATAAAACATTTTGAATAAAAGAGATTAACACAGCATGAATCATTATAACTACATACAAGCTCACATCCTAGTGGCCTATAATATAGACAATTGGCTGACCTCCAATTTCAAAAAGGTTAAGAAATAAGACAAGAATCTTCGTTTGGTGTGTCTTGTCATAGATTGCACCCATGATAGGACCAATTAACAAGTTGGATATGCTCATTGCTGAGATTGTGAGACCATACAGCCACTTCTGCGCTCCAAACTCTTCGTGCATGTAGTCCCAACACGTAGGAAGAATAACACCTGGAAAGCATGAAAAGGTCAAGTGCTAATCACAGCAATCACTTAACTATATTCCATTCCTCCACTTAAGAAAAAGACAGCTATTGTTGTCCAGGTAGCCCATTTTTTAGCTGTCACCAAACTCACCATCTTGACTTAGTCAGATGAGAGAGTGAGCCATGTCGGTCTGCTCTAGCCAAGCACTGACAAGCAGAGCAAAGCAGACATGAAATGGGCGTGAGTGTGGTCATGTGGTTATTGTGCAATTTGTGCATAGTATTTTATTTGGCAATGAATTCATTTTACTAGACTCTAGAGGGTGCTGCATATGCAGTCATGAATATTAAGAAATACAAAATAAATTGTACATGTATTAAAGTGAAAATCCAATGCAGAGATCAAAGGTAGACACTTGCTCCGTAGCTAGTTCATAGCCCGTCAAACTACACAATGGACAAGGAAATCTTTCAAACTTTAACATACATGTACCTATAACGAAGGAGTTATAAAGACAATTATATCTATTAATGTGGGAAAGACAGCACAGTCAAAATACATTTTTAGCGTTATATATATACTGATAAAATTAAAAGTTTTAGTTTTATAGTAAAAAGACACACAGTGCTGTCTTTACTATCAAATGTGTTAATCAGCCCTGATAAGCATAAGATTGTGATTGTATATACAGTACTATAATAACTGACACCACAATAGGAATATACCACATAAAGTAGTATTATAACTTACTGGAGGATCAAAATGAGAGTCAAATATTCCTGCTGTAGCTATCCTTTCTCTGATTTTAATACTGACACATGATATTCTATTTTACAAAGAAAACACAGGTAGAAATACATGTACTATTAACAGTAAATATACTACATCAAGAGTGGATAATTATCCACTCTTGACTACATGTATAATATGCTTATATGACTCAACTGGTCTAACTATAAATGTACATGTACAAAAAGTTAGGTACAATGTACATGTACATGGTTTAAGGCCTTCATAGTTCGTACACGAGACAACTTGTTGCCAGCAACCAAGCAGCTTGTTGCCAAGATATATTCTTCGCAATAAGTTGGTTACAAGATCAAGTAACCACAATGTTACTTGGAACATGAAAGGGACATGGCAATGGTAACATACATTAATGATAGTTTTATTAGTGCATGCAACCCACAATAGTATAAACAGGTTTAGGTACATGTGCTTTATAAGCACACGCACTACACTGGCTGATGGTAATGGTGTTGATTGATGACTGTTGCATTATTTAATAATGTAAAAGTTAATTATTTCACACTGGATACACGTAATACTCACAAGTTTAAAGTTACCCAGGATAAGATTAAGAAAGAAACAAACCAGAGAATAAAACCAGTCAATAAACCAATCCTGGCAGAACTGAACCAAACACTACACACAAAATAAATAAAATAGAAATGATAAAACAGTACATGTACATGTATTTATGAAGTAACAATTGAAGTGGTCAATCTGCCAATTCTACATCCATATCATACAGCTAGAAATACATGTATATTGGTAGAGAATAACTATTGGCAAATTGGTGGTAAAGTACAATCCACCATTTTGCTTTAATCTTCACATGTTCAATGACACATGACTGCTAAATTATCGATATAAATCTGCCAATGACTAAAAATTTATACACATCATAGTCCTATATAGTCCCTGTCCCCATTTTACCAAACCCCATAGGCACATTGGTTGGCAGTCAAGGCACAAATAAAAATGACTCATTAAAATTAATTAATCTCTACCTTCTTTAGATTTTAAGGAACCTTTACAGCTCTTCTAAATCTTTCTTTATTCATTATTTAAACTTTCGTTTGGATGAACTTTTGCTTGGAAGTTGGAGCTGGTCTTGGAGAGCTTGTTGCATCCGACATGTTAAAAGGTGTGGTCAATTTGAAAGGGTTAAATTTTTGAGACAATCAATGGATGGCGATGATGATGTGTCCTTGAAAGGATCGTCTGGTTTTTCAGGATCCTGTAGTAGTATTAAAGCAAAAAGATGGTTGACAAACATCACGATGGCATGCTTCTTCTTATGTGGAGGAATTGAATACAGTTAAGAACTATTTGTAAATTTTGTTAGCTTTATATACAATGTACATGTACATGTATGCTCGCATGTATGTTAATATTACATGTATACATACATGTACTTATTGTTTTATGCATGTACTTTCCAGGTGTTATTCTTCCCACATGTTGGGACTACATGCACGAAGAGTTTGGAGCGCAGAAGTGGCTGTATGGTCTCACAATCTCAGCAATGAGCATATCCAACTTGTTAATTGGTCCTATCATGGGTGCAATCTATGACAAGACACACCAAACAAAGATTCTTGTCTTATTTCTTAACCTTTTCGAAATCGGAGGTCAGTTACATGTAATTACTATGAGTGTGTTAATTACTATGAGTGTACTGTACATTTATAGTGGTAATTTGGGAGTAGTAAAATTTAGGGAAATTGCTAAATTTATAATGAACTAAAGCATAAAGTGAATTATATTTAAAATCTCAGATGATATTTAATGGTATAGTAGTCATTAGTACTGACATGCATACAAGGAATTGAAGTCGTATCAATTAACTAGCGGTACATGTAATTTAATTAGATACATAAATTTAAGTGCATCAATAATGCCAAGAGTAGTGTGTCATTCAGTGAGCTGTATAGTGTATACTGTGAATGTACACGTATATGTATGTACACATGTATAGCATCCAAATTACAGATACATGTAGCATTATTTAAGTATTACACACAGCTAGACTCTATGCATACTGTGACTTGCCATAAAAAATTGTTCATGGATAATACATGATGTATACATATTATTTTAATTGTTTCTTGTTTGTTGTATTTTAGGAAATTTTATGTACTTTGCTGCGACATCAAAGCATATGGTGTTAGGAAGCCGTTTTATAACTGGTAAGAAACCATTACATGTGTTCAAGTTGATAAGAATTTTTTGTCAATTTTATTGTGTAGATTAGAGTTAAATTGTTTTCCTTTTTTTTTAATGATTTAGTCCTGATCTGTTATTTAATTCAGATGGGAATTTCAATGCAAAACTGTGAATGATAGTGACTTATGATATAACCTGATATCAACAACATTTATTTGTTTATAGTATAATGTTATTTATACAGCCTACTACTGTTACAATTAATGTATAAAGTAAATCCTTTATAACTTGATATCCCCAGAGGCATGTAATTACATGTACATGTAGACACAAACAGAAGTCATATGCATGTCTTCATTAGAAGCCAGTGGTCTACATGTACTAAAGAAATCAAACGCTTATATTTAACTACATACAGTGTGTATGGCATATGCATTTAGGACTTTAGGTGTGTATTTTAGCATTGAATCTACGTGTATCATACTCTGTATTTTAAAAAGTGTCTCATAGCATCTAGTTCACATTACAAGTACATGTAGATCCTAAACTGTAAACTGTACTACATTTAATATTCATGTACATGTACATTGTACATGTTGTATTAGAAGTCTTCTTCTTCTTCTTTCAAGATAGAACCTTGAAAGTTAAAAGTCTTATGTACATGTACTTGTTATAGTCAGTTTGTGTGCCTTCCAAATCAAATCTTTGACACTGTATTAGTACATGTACAGTAGTTGTGGCAATTTCAAGGTTTGTTAGCATTTTCATGCATTGGGGCACATTCAATTAGCTATCCATTAAAAGAAGAGCTTTTTTGGCTGCTTAAAGTCTCAGCCAATTCAAAATTGAATTTATAATTATGAGCTATTAGCAATGTCTGTGAAGTATTATGGGCTATCATTCCAAAAATTGGCTCCAAAATCACCTCCCAATTTTTATTACATTTTAAGATACATGTACATGTTGATGTCCTTATGCTGTGTAGAAAGTTTGAGCTGATTCCGACAAATATTTTTTGAGTTTTGAGCTTTTTGAAAAAGGAGTCAATTTTTCAAAAATAGCAAAGGACATCATATAGCCTGTGGTTTTTTTATGACTCCAAAATCACCCCAAAATTTTATTACATTTTCTGATACATATTGATGTCCTTATGCTGTGTAGAAAGTTTGAGCTGATTCCGACTTCAATTTTTCCAAGTTACGGCCATTTTAAGAAAATGCCAAAATTCTAAAAAATACCCAAGGCTATAGCCCATGGTTTTTTCAAAAAATGGCCCCGAAATCACCCCAAATTTTTATTACATTTTCTGATACATATTGATGCTCTTATGCTGTGTAGAAAGTTTGAGCTGATTCCGACTTCAATTTTTCAAGTTACGGCCATTTTAAGAAAACACCAAAATTCTAAAAAATACCCAAGGCTATAATAGCCCATGGTTTTTTCAAAAAATGGCTCCGAAATCACCCCCAAAATTTTATTACATTTTCTGATACATATCGATGTCCTTATGCTGTATAGAAAGTTTGAGCTGAATCCAACTTCAATTTTTTAAGTTACGGCCATTTTAAGAAAACGCCAAAATTCTATAAAATACCCAAGGCTATAGCCCATGGTTTTTTCGAAAAAATGGCTCCAAAATCACCCAAAATTTTTATTACATTTTCTGATACATATTGATGCCCTTATGCTGTGTAGAAAGTTTGAGCTGATTCCGACTTCAATTTTTCAAGTTACGGCCATTTTAAGACAACGCCAAAATTCTAAAAAATACCCAAGGCTATATAGCCCATGGTTTTCATTATTGATGTCCTTATGTTGTGTAAAAAGTTTGAGCTTATTCTGATGAATTTTTTTGAGTTATGAGCATTTAAAAAACAAGCGTAACAGTGTAAAAATATTCCTATAATTTTTTTCACCACCTTGCAAGTACAGCTGGGTTCTTATTAAGACTTACTGTACATGTATTAAGATTCTCTCTACCTTCTGATGCTTCCAGAAAAGACTTTTGACAGTACATGTATCTCTATGTTCTTTCACTATAAGAAAGCTCATAACTTTGTTCCATGTGCAAAATGCCATTTTGTTTGCTGTGACCACACCCACTTACGTAGCATGGGCGGGTGGTTGCTAAGGCTTGTTATTTCTCCAATACAATGTGTATAGTAGAAATGTACATGTAAGTGTTGACATATAACATGTGAGTGAAATCATTTATAGGACGACCTGGGGGCTACGCCCCCAGGTCGTAACAAGCCGATTTTGGAAAATAGCAAAAGCTTTTGAAAAATACCTCCAAAATCACCCCAAATTTTTGTTACATTTTCAGATACATATTGATGTCCTTATGCTGTGTTGAAAGTTTGAGCTTATTGTGATGAATTTTTTTCTAGTTTTGAGCATTTAAAAACGAGCCTATTTTTGAAAAATAGCAAAGGCTATAGTATGTATAGCCAGTTTTTTTTAATGGCTCTGAAAAATTACCCCCAATTTTTATTACATTTGTGAATGCATATTGATGTCCTTACTGTGTAGAAAGTTTGCCAATTTCAATTTTTTAGTTATGACCATAAATAAAAGTACATGTACATGTAGCCTTCCAAAAATCAACCCCAATTTGTATTAACATGTTTTCTTTGAAAAAAAACTGTACTATTATGTGTAATTATCATTATCCTTTATAGGCATTGGATTAAGTGCTGGATCTGTTTTATTTGGAGAAATAGCTCGTACCTCTGATAAAAAGAGAAGGACAGTTGCTTTCTCAATCTTTATGTCAGCAAGACAAGTTGGCCTTGTGATTGGCCCCGGCCTAAACCTTTTCCTAAGAATATGTAACTTCAACCTTGGTCCTTTTAAAGTAGACAAATTCAGATCACCTGCCGTAAGCATTATATCATTATTTTTATCACTTTAAGAGTCCCTCCATCTTTTAGTTATTTATGATGATTATTTGGGTCATCATTCAAGTGTTGTTCCTTTTCTTCTTTTTCCTACTCCCGTCAGTGAATGAGAAAGAAGAGTCCGACAATCAGAAACATGTACATGAACAGGAACAAGAGAACAGTTCATCGTCAAGTATTGATGACGAAACTATTAAAAGTGAAGATATCTCATTTCCATCCGAGGCTGCTTACCTTATAAATAATAAAAACAGTAAAGGACGTTATGGCAGTATTAATGTTAATCCTGAGAGAAGTGAACATTCCATTGTCGTGAAGAAAATGAACTTTCTCATGACAATTTTAAATGAATTTGTCACAGAGGAAGTCTCAGTTTTATTGGCAATTCTTTTTATTACTTTATTTAATCAACAAGTGCTAGAGGTATGATGGTTATAGTGTTATAATTTCAATTTTGATATTTTATTTTAATAGACTGGGCTGGTTCCATTAGTTGAGGACTTTTTTGATTGGAATGAATTTGATGTCAGTCTTTTTTATTCAGGAGCTGGAATCATTGTGAGTTTTTATTGATAGTTATCGTACAAGTTTAGCTTTAAAAAATTGTGAAAATTTCTGATAATTATCATAATTTTGAGAAAAAATTCAATTTATCAATTTCATTCCCTCTTGCATTGATTAAGCCATAGCAGGCAGGGTGCATGAAGTCCACCGATTAATAATTTGTATTAAAAACTCCCATCACTATTTTAAACTATATGGTGTATGCATGCGTAGTTGCGTACATGTACATGTAGCATATCTTGAAGGCACCAAATGTTTAGTAGTACATGTAAGCACTA
Organism: Amphimedon queenslandica; assembly: GCF_000090795.2. Taxonomy (NCBI): domain Eukaryota; kingdom Metazoa; phylum Porifera; class Demospongiae; order Haplosclerida; family Niphatidae; genus Amphimedon; species Amphimedon queenslandica. The sequence goes on along the minus strand of NW_003546336.1, from coordinate 151,486 downwards.
CTGGAGCTTTATGTACATGTACGCGTGTGTAACAAAAGTAAATAATGAATGGTGTGTGTTCTACACACTGTAGCAAATGCCATTCATTTACTGCTCACATCATAAATTTTAATTGTAAAAATTATTACTTCTTTATAATTATAGTTGCTTATCAGTTTCTTCAGTGTGGCAATACTTACAAAGGCCCTTTCTGACAGGTCTCTTTTAATAATTAACTATTATAACGATGAATTTTCGTATGATACAATGTAGGTGGTTGATAGTCATTGGTGTTATTGGTACAGTCATTGGTTATACTTGTAATATTGGAGTTTTAGGATCTGGACAAACATGTATGTTATAATGATGAATTTTTAACATTATTATTGAGACATTAATTCATGCTTTTAGATTCTTTTTCATTCCCCGCCTTTATAATTGCATCTGTTATTAATGTCTTTACAATTGCATACATATTTGTTCCAGCTGCATCGTTATATTCAAAATTCCTTCCTCTTAGAATACAAGGTATTTCCAACCAGATTCTTGTGTATAATATCATGTTGTGCTATTTAGGTTTTGGTCAAGGGATTAGACGTTCTGTTGGTTCATTAGCTTGCATAATGGGGCCATTGTGGGCTGGATCAGGATTTGAACTATCATATTGCTGTAATTATTATCCTTTCTTTGGTGTCCCATTGGTTCTGCTTGCCATTATTTCAGTAAGCAATAAGTTATAAGTGATAACAATGTTCAGTTATTATTTTGATATGTTCATCTAGATTTTACTGGTATTGTCATTTAGTAAACTTAAGAGTGATTCAGAGAAAAAACTTCCTGTTACTGCAGAACAAAAGAGTTAGTATCATCAATGTTCCTGGTTTACATGCCTGTATTTATTATTATTCAAGACATTTTTTTAATCTTAAAATCTTTTAAATCTTTGGAGTTTATTATTTATTGTAAACAAACAGTTTGAATTTATGATCTGTCTATCCATTTTTTAAATCAAATCTTGTGTGTATATTGTTCATAGCAAAAGATTGTCTGAACTTCTCTCAGTAACTGGTTTAACAAAGGAGGGGATTAACGTGACATTATTGTCACAAGATACCATACCATGCAAAAGGATTGTGGTTACTACATTTGGCATAAACATGCATGCATCTTGTAGCAATCCAAGTAAGGAGGTTCTTCAAGACTGGAAAAACATTCATTCTAAAGGAGGATGTATCTACATGTATTACTCTTGATTAAATTGACAATCAATGAATAATAATCAATCATTGCTATGAAGATTTCTTGTTCCACAAAAGTTTTGCTAAGAGTTTCTCTCATATATTTCTTTTGTGCTGGCTCTACTTCAGGCTATACTAGTGAAGTTTTAAAGAATGTTCAAGTGACTGTTGATACCAGTGCCTCTCAATTGAACTGCACATCAGAGAATAACACTACCGAAAGTCACAAGTCCTTTCTCTGTCCTTCTTTACAAGCTGCTCTACAACTCACTGGGTCTACTGGACGCTGCTGTTATCATTACTTCATATCTTTTAGACACACTCCTTCTTCTGGAGGTTTTGTACACTTTATAACTGAGCCCATAGTCACAAGTGCTTCTGTCACTTTAAACTCAGGAGGCAGTGAGTCTGATAATGTGACTATTTCTTGTCATATTGCTCAAGAAATTTTGACTAAACGGACATTAGATTTGAAATATATTTTATATTTTAATTCATCCCTTTACGTGAACTTCAGGTATACTATTTTTGAATATTGTCCACTTCCTATTAGAATATTAAAGATTGAACAAGTTGAGATTACAAATTCTACTTTCAGGTTAGAGGGATAATGCATGAAGAATAGACAAACATTTCAGTTTTTGTTAGCAGTAATATGGGGTTTTCCTTTTAAATTAGACTATGATAACATTAATTCTACTTTTATAGTTATTTCAAAGAAGCGGTTTTTGACATACACAACTGCTATAATGTGACAATTTCGGAATCATTTTTTAAAAGTAACAGAGGAACTGGAATCACAAAGAGGTCTTATCGTGGAAACACTGGCTCCCTCTCTATTACCTACAATCATGTTGAAACTGGTAGCATTCCTGGAAATCCAATGATAACAATAAAGTCATGTAGATTTATCAATAATTCTGCAGCAGCCACAACTTCTTTAAAGTCGTCAGATCAAGTTTTTGCTAGAGGTATTTTAACAGGGAGAGGAGGAGCAATGGCAGTTTTTGCAAGAGAGAATGTCTTTAATATCTCAGTACTGATAACTGATTGTGAATTTAAAGAAAATTATGCTAGATCATATGCTGGTGGTGCTTACATTCTTTTTAATGGATACGGACATCATGTTGCTTTGGTACAACAATGTTACTTCAAATCAAACCATGCAGGAGAAGGTGGTGGGGGTATACTTGTTCTTGGAACAAAAGGTTCAAGAGAAAGTCCTCACATCTTTCAAGTGAAAAATTGCACATTTCATGATAACAAAGCTACACTTGGAGCTGCCTTGTATTATTCCATTAATCTTGATGGAGGAAGATCTAATAGAGCTCACATTGCTGACTGTGTGTTTACAAATAATTCTCTTCTCAGTGAACATGATGGTTTTGGTGTTGCTATTGCAGTTGACATTGCTGATAATTTTGAGGAAAAAGAGTCATTCCCAGTCAACACTATCAGTAACTGGTATGTTATGATTCATATCCTTAACCTATAAATCTCTTTTAGTCTGATAGCTAATAATACTGCTGGGGTTAGTAGCATTGTTAGCATAGGTTTTCAAACATTTCACTTATTCGGAAATAACAATTTTACTGGAAACCAAGGCTCAAGTTTGAGAGTTAGCTTTTCTTAAATATTATCAAAATGATCAATTTTTAATATAGATAGTCAATGCTCGGGTTGTATTGTCTGGAAGGATATCATTCATCAATAATACTGCTGTAGATGGAGCAGCAATGTATCTTCTATTATTCTCTCAGATACAACTGTCAGATAACGTACATATTTTGTTTAAAGGCAATAAAGGAAGGTAATGTAATAATAGATTCTTAGATGTTTAAGTGAATTTTCAATAGGTATGGTGCTAGTATATTTGTTGGTGCATTCCCATTGGTGGAGGTTTTTCGCCAAATCCCATACAATCCTCAATGTTTTTTAGCTTTAGAATCATCAAAAACACTCCCACCTTATCGCTGGGCAGAAGTATGTTTTGTTTATCTGTGTATAATTAGAATGTACACTTTCTTAGAAAAATGTTACCATTAGATTTGAAGGAAACTCTGCTTGGTTTGGTGCTGCTGTCTACACTACTAGCTTTGCTACTTGCTCATGGATTGGATTTCAATTTATAGAATCTTTTGATGAAATATTGTTTTCTGATTGGCCGATCTTTAATGTGAGGTAACGTTAAAATCGACATTTTGCTACTAGTAGAATAAGTATTATTCTAATAGTAGTGACAATGAAAACAGTGCATTTAAAGATCGCTATAATCAGGAGAATTCATTTGTTACTGAGTCAGTTCAATTAAATGTCAATGAAACTGCTTTAAGTGGTTGGCCGGGACAGAAACTAACACTTTCAATCACTGCAATTGATGAATTTTCTAAACCAACTGGCTCATTAATTCGTTTTGCATTCGTTCCCAACAACAATCAAGTTTGACAATTATAATTATGAATAACTGTTACACTAGCTAACATAGATACATAACTACTCTATAATGCCTGCTGTTGTTCTGATAAAAAAACATTCACATGTGACAAAATTAACATATCAAATGCCTTCTAAGATGCATATTTC
>NW_003546336.1:133813-147259 GCF_000090795.2 Amphimedon queenslandica | reverse complement strand
CACATACTTCTCTCAGTGTACTCAGTTGTAGAAGGATTCCCCAAATGGACACTTTACAAGGAGCACAGTTGGTAAGAACATAAGGAAATTATTTAGATGTTGTTAATTTTATTATTATAGAGGTGGTATTTTGATGGCAGTGTTCAGTGTTTCTCAGATGGTCACATTCCTCTTGCAATCATGAGTATTGTTAGTCTGCTCATCTGTATAGCTCTAGTATTGGGGTCTTTCACTTTTCCTTTTAAATTTTCAAATGTAAGTTTGCCCTAACAAAATTTTGTGTTTAAAATTATTGTGTACATCCTAGAATTGGTCTATTCTGCGACGGTTTCAAACAAGCTGCAGTAAAACGTTCACAACTAGCTATTGGTGTGGCATTGAATTAGCCAGGAGACTTGTGATCCTAATAGCAATAGCAATCTTTCCAAGCAGCATAGTAACTGTTATAATTATAATAATGATTTTATTATCTATAATGCTAGGTTACAGTAATAATGTTCCTTATGGTATTTTTGACTCTGTATGGCTATGTTGGACCACATATGAAAAAGCTGCACAACTTCAGTGAAATGATTGTAATGCTTTGGCTCATTGTTCTTCTGATGGTGAGTATTAATCCTCAGCTACATGAAACAATGATTAAAGCCAGCAAGAACTCAACAAGTATACCTAACTGCAGTAATGAGAGTCAAACTATCACTGATTTATCTGTACTACTGGCTGTACTCTACTATTTTCCAGTTGTCATTTGCTTAGTAATTTTCTGTTTTTCAATACTGAAAACAAAGTTAGTAAACATTTACGATTATGGCATCCTTTATGATTATTTTTGTAGAATAAAGAAACTGAAAAAAGTTAATTTTAAAAAGAGTAGATCTAATGATATTGATAGGTCTTACATGTTGCTTGATGAAACTGTACGTAAATCAGTCCCTTTTACTGAAATTATTGACCCAAGTGATGACACAGAATTTTAAACAAACTATACCTATACATGTACTTGTGTGTCTATTATTATAAGTGAAAATATTATTTAGAAAAAAATTACAATTATAATATTAGAGTTTAGTTGACACAATAACAAAAGTATTTTAAATTACACATCTTCATCGTCATCTAGCAACGTTCCATCTTGAAGATTAACTCGAGCGTAATCATCAGTATCGATCGATTTGCAGAAATAAACAGCATATCTTAGCTTTTCCTCTAGAACTGGTTTACATGAATAGCGAGGTAACTTTAGAAGGAAGAAGCATGTGTATGATTCGGGAAGATAATGATCAGGAGGAAAATACTTGTCTAATATCTGGAACAAAATATAATAATTAATAATAAAATACCGGTATAATTTTAGCTTACTTGAAGTACAAAATCTCTTCCTCTAAAATCTGCTGTTGTCCGAGGTAGTCGAGTTCTGCCCCAAACAAATCTTAAAAACAAAGAGCGCTCATTTCTATTAAAAGACTCCATCACTTCCCAGAACCAGCGAACAAGTGGGGCATGTGGCTCAATCCCTTTATAAGTAGTCACTGACTTTAAGAGGTCAATAGGAATGTCATGACTGCCACAAACCATTGTCTCAATTTCAGGCCCAGTAAAAACATGGAGGAGCGGAACCGGAACTAAATTTGACATACCCTCTCTGACAGCCTTGACCTGTTGATCGAACTCGTGCAAACGAAAGTGCATTGCCAGACGGAAATATTCTTGATAATTGTTCATAGTCACATGAGTCTTTGATGAATGAAGAGGTATGTCTTTTCCACTAGCACTCGGTGTGGAAAAGTCGATTCCTATAAAGGCTTCAGGGTTTTCTCTAATAAACATTAGCCCTTGAACATAGTCTGTATCCATTTCAGATAAATCTTCAGGTGTGAGTGACTGGCCACTGATTTGTTTCCAAACTGGAGGAGCTAATAGTAAATTGATGGGGGCACCAGAACGAATGGCAATACCAAGCAATACACCAAAAAACCGGAACATGTTGAGATGAATGGAAGACGTGGCTTCCGGATTGAATATAAAGCAATCTCTATTGACGCCTGTGTCTTCTCTACCATTGGGGGTTTGTATTAAAAGCGGTACCGACCCATTTTGTAATTCGTCGCACATTTCTGCAATAGATTCGGAATAGCCTCCACCGCAATCATCAACACTTTCACCAATAAACTTAACCTTCCACACTCTATGCGGCAGGAGTAAGTCGTCTGATACTAGTATACTCCATTTTGAACACATTTGACCAAATACTGACATTGAACCATCAGGGCCAGCCAATCCCGTCCCTTTTGAGCGTGATCGTTTAACTTGAAGACGATTTAATTCTATGACAGGACCGTGCTGCTTTGCTTGAGTCATGGTAGCTTTAATAACGCGACGGAATGCCGACTCCTAGGACAAATGAAATACCAGTCAATACATACACAATAGGGCTGTAAACCAGATTCAGGTTAACAGGCTAATCAAGTGGTTACAGCAGAATTTCAGGCTATCAGTTATTTTTAGCCATAACTGGTTTTATAAAATTAATGATTTTATGTACTATAAAGCCAAAAATTAATCAAATTTTTAGCAAAAATACTTCTGAAATTTAAAAAAATAGACCTTTTGACTCACAAGACAATGTGCTATATCATTCAAAAAAGCATATAAGTTGTGTTGGTTAAATTTTAAATTTATTATTTATTGCAATTATTATTAATGTTAATTTATAGTGTAGTATTACTAACAATACTTTACCTTTGATGAAGAATGAATGATGCCTCTTAAACCATCAGTGCTAAGCTCCACTGAGTCTTGAGAGGGATCCGTAGACTGATGCAAGGTAAAGAGTGCCATTGATTTACAAAATATATTAGAGAAATGTTGGAGAAGTATCAATCTATTCCTAAGTACGGGTAACGAAAAATGTTGCAAATGATTAAATTCCATTGGGACTTTAGCAGGCAGTGGACAAGACAAGTTACGCTGCTTCGACGACCAAGCAATAGAATGGGCAGAACCACAGGCAACATGATCAATGCATATATTATCGGTGATGTTGATTCTCTACAAAATGCAAAAAATAATAATATAATAATTGCATAAAATTTGGCATATTATTTCACTTTTGGAACTGAAACTGCTTGTGTTGTATCGTTGCCGATTTGTCCTTCATCATTATCTCCCCAAGAGAAAACTTTACCACTTTCAGTACAAACAATGCAATGGAGAGAGCCACAGCCAATATCAATCACATTCTCGTGTGCTAATAAACCAAGCACACGCCTCGGGGTACGCTGATGAGAATCATCACCATGACCCAATCGATAATAATCACCTTTGCCCCTTTTAAAAAATAAAATTATCATTGTAAAATTAACAAGGAAGCACGACTCACCATGTATAGACATGCCCTGCAGTTGTTAATGCCATTGAGAACTGGGAGCCGCATAAGAGCTTAATGACGTGTTTTCCAGTCAAACTGTCTATCTTCTTGGGGACTTTACTACCTTCGTTGCCACCACGTCCCAGTTTACCGTAGTCACCATCACCCCAGGAGAAAACACAACCACTAGCAGTGGCACACAATGTCTGAGCATCACCACTACCACAGGCAACACATGTTACCTGTTCTCCCTTTAAAGCAGATACCTAATAAAAAATAAACAAATACATTAGTGTTGTTCTAACTAAAATGTCATTTAGTTTCGTTATTTTTAGCTAATTTTAATTCTAAAATCTAAAACTACAACTAAAACTAAAGTTATTTTAGTAAATAATAATAATAATAATAATAATAATAATAATAATAATAATAATAATAATAATAATAGTACGAACCAGTTTTGGTTTGTGTTGTGTTTCATGATCATTGTGGCCAAGTCTACCATATCTTCCTTTGCCCCATGTGTACAAGCTCCCATCATCAGTAATACAAGCACTGTGTGATGATCCACAACCGGCATCAATGACATGCTTGGATTTGAGGGACTCAATCAAATGTGGCACATTCATATTCCTAAAGGTAGATAAAATATTTGGAATTATTGCTAATGGCATTGATTTAGCATGTACTAATTTTTGCAGTTTTGCTCTTTTCTCAATTAATTTATAACTATTAATGAATCTAGATCATTAATAAATGTGAGTAGTTGAGTACTATTTTTTGTGATTTTAAAGCCATTCACAAAAATAGTACTCACAAATACATAAAGGCTTTAAGATAATTAGAGCCCAATGCTAATACAGTGCATGTACCGTATTTTACCAATTAAACGCCTGGGCATTTATTTCTTAGCAGCAAAAACTCATTGAAAAAAATTAAAAAGTTACTTGGAGCAGGACAGAACCCCCAACTCTGAGCAAGTCAGACCAAGCACTAATTTATAAGCACTATGGAGCTATCTAAACAGTAGGGTATTATTTTTGGTACAAATATGCGTATCTATAGCTAGAATAAATTAATGACAGGCGTATATTTGGACCAGGTGTTTATATGGTAAAATACGGTACATACACAGTTGTTCCTAATCCTAGTTTTCCATCTTCTCCTTCTCCCCAGGCGTATAATTCTCCTTGAGTTGTTACGGCAAGACAGTGTTTGCCTCCTGAATGAATAGCAATCTTTTTAACAGCAATCCCTCGGGTGGCTAGTGACGTGAGGGGAGTGGGCGTAGCTACGTTGTCACTGCTACCAATTCCGAGTCTACCATGAGCTGCATATCCTGATGCATACACCTACAGTGAACAAAGATACTTATAATGATGGTGAATATCGAATGACAGAATTAATTGTATTGCTACATGTACACTGTACATGTAAATACCATATAGTGGGAAATTTTGGGTAGAGTTAAATTTGGCAAATTGTTAAATTCTGGTGATTTTTTAATTTGGCAAATTTGTGGCCACGTGCCATTTAGCATGTGAACATAATGGCTCAAAATGGCAGATTTTAATTTTGATAAATGGCTGTAAAAACGCCAGATTTAACTCCCTCCAAAATTTCCCCTGTACAATATTTAATTACAAAAAAGTCTGACTGACTTTCCCATCATCAGTGACAGCAAAGAGTGTTTGTTCTCCTCCAGTGATCATGGCAGGATTAAGCTCAGACAAACTTTCACAAAGTCGAGGAGATTTGACTTTATTTCCTTCGATCCCTCCCAGCTGACCACGATGATTGTGACCCCAACCAAAGACTGAGAATGTACTGCCTGTTGGTAGAGTCCAATCTTTGGGATACCTAAAGGATATTTTTAAGAGACCATAAATGAAATACATGTACATGTACACAAGGGAGTGGATATAATTATCTAATTAAAGAAATTACATTTACATTGAAAAGGCAATAACTCATACAGTCAAGGTTTTCAGGATTTTGACATAGTGCTCAGGACTTAAAAAAATTTAACCAAATTTTCTGTACTATAGTACAAAAATTTTTGCCAAATTTTTCCAAAAAAACTAGAAAAGAATTTTTCATTTTTACAATTTTGTGTGATACATATACATGTTCTTATATTGTGTAGAAAGTTTGAGATGATTCCAATCAAACTTGGATTTTTTTTATAAATCTTTAAAGTTACTTATAAAGCCATATACACATACATACGTCTATTGTAGTGCTTGTCAGCTCCTGAAGCTCTCATGCGGTTTTAACTCACTTAATATGATTTGTGGGAAACACTTCATGCAGCAATCTTAAGTAACATTTTAAGCTTAAACTTTGAATGAACAACTACTAATACATTAGCTATTTAAGATTACTATCAATCAAATCATACTATTGCTACTAAAATAAACAGGTATGTCCTATTCCTAATCCAGATGCTACTTACCTTTGCATCCATAAGAGAAGCTGTTCATCTTGCTCTTGTCTAAACATCACATGATCCTCATGCTCTCTATCAAATACTTCCGAAGACTTACGTACCATCTCAATGCGTTCATTGACATCAGCAATAAACCTAAAATAAAAAAACCCATGTATATGTCAAAGAGAAAGTTAAGAGGGCATACTTAGCAGGTGCAAGTGTTCTGTTCTGAAGGGATTTGGCCATTCTAGCTGCCATACAGTATTGAGTGAACCACGCCCATTTAGCAGTATCAGAGCAGCAGCCTATAGTGTCCAACTCCAAATCACATGCAAAGGCAGCAAGTGACTATAAAAAATGACATAAAATTATTTACGCATGTATATAGCGCAAAATTTTTGAGGGCTGTAAATTTCGTGGATTCTGTAATTTTTTGAAGATTTACAATAATTGCTTCAGCAAAATTAAATTATTATGATATAAGATGGCAGACAGCATAAATTTGTGACAATTAAATCTGCAAAATAGGTTTTTAGGCAAATTAACAAAATTTACATCCCTTGAAAACTTTGTGCTATACGGTAGTATACATGTATGTGCAGTAGTATTATATATATATATATATATAATTGTGTACATGTAGCATGCATACATGTACATGTACCTGAAAGAAAGTGCTGTGTAGTAACTGACTCCCACTGGTGACATGTGATAGTTCATACTTGTATTGCTCCAATAATGCATCAGGCAGACCACGGAATAGTGCATATAGAGATGACAATGATCCAGGACTCTATGAAAATATCATCAGTAATAACACTGTAGAGTTACAATCTTTCAAGCCCCAAAATTTTTCTAAAATTTTGTATTTTATTCAAAATTCATGTAATATGATTCAACATATGACCAAAAAGCAGAAAATTGCAAACCATAAAATACAATTTTTGGGTGAATTTGTAAAATTTTTGGGTCATGAAAATTTCTCGCTATACGGTATTCCAGTAATTGTTATACTTACTTGCTTAGACTCATCTTCAGGAGCAATTGCTCCACCATTGAGGACTACACCCATCGGAGAATTAATCAGCTTCCTCAACTGCTGAATGGCCCATGTCCTCTGGCAAGCATCTAATATATTCAATTGAGCACACGAGGCAAGAGCAGCCCCCAAACGTCCAATAGACTCGTCACTGGGATTAGCATCAAGTTGAAAGTCAAGGAGACAAGTCACTAGATCAATAGAAGGACGCGACTGCAAAACACGATCAGATAACTGGACCTCCTTTGATGTCTCGGGTAGGAGTGGTTGTATAGTTAGACGAAACCCCCATCCATTGACAGAGCCGTCACTTTCAAACGACCACTGGAGTGTGTCACCAACAATACGTACATCATTAGACCAATCTAATGCATCACGACCGGACCGTACAGCAATGACAGCCCCACCCCCGTCTTTAATAGTAAGGACATCATGTCGTCTCTCAGTCGAGCAGTTAGCATCGAAAGAGACTAGGAGAGCTTCGGCCCCTGGAATGTTGACAACTCTGCCAAACTTTGCATTGTCGGGGTAGGGATGGGGGCTCTCTTCAACTACTGGGTGGGCAGAGTTGAGTAATTGAGGCTCACGAGCAACGTCTTCTAATTCACTGATACACAACTCCATTAGCATTGAAGAAACCTGTAATGAACATGTATAATATATAATATACACAAAAATGAATGTGTAACTGAAATGTGAATGTACATAAATAATAATTATAGTATACGCATTCATATATGTGTACATGTATTACTAAAAGTACACACTGGTGTTGTTTTTAGTTAACTTAAACTAAAACTCAGAGCAAGGCATAAATACATTATAAAACTACACTAAAATATTTTTGAAAAAATAGCAGTTAATGAAGATATTAACCCTTTTAATGAGGCTATTTTAACACTGTATACATGTACATGTACGTAAATAACTAAATTGATAGAATTTTGGTGTTTTCTTAAAATGGCCATAACTTGAAAAATTGAAGTCAGAATCACCTCAAACTTTCTACACAATATAAGGACATCAATATGAATCAGAAAATGTAATTAAAATTTGGGGTGATTTCGGAGCCATTTTTTGGAAAAACCATGGGCTATAGCCTTGGGTATTTTTCAGAATTTTGACGTTTTCTTAAAATGGCCTTAACTCGAAAAATTGAAGTCGGAATCACCTCAAACTTTCTACACAGCATAAGGACATCAATATGTATCAGAGAATGTAATAAAAATTTGGAGTGATTTTGGAGCCATTTTTTGGAAAAAACCATGGGTTATATAGCCTTGGGTATTTTTCAGATTTTTGACGTTTCCTTAAAATGGCCGTAACTTCAAAAATTGAAGTCGGAATCACCTCAAACTTTCTACACAGTATAAGGACATCAATATGTATCAGAAAATGTAATAAAAATTTGGGGTGATTTCGGAGCCATTTTTTGGAAAAAACCATGGGCTATAGCCTTGAGTATTTTTCAGAATTTTGGCGTTTTTTTAAAACTTTTTTTTAAATGGCCGTAACTTCAAAAATTAAAGTCGGAATCAGCTCAAACTTTCTACACAGCATAAGGGCATCAATATGTATCAGAAAATGTAATAAAAATTTGGGGTGATATGGAACCATCTTTTGGAAAAAACCATGGGCTATAGTCTATGCTTTTTCTGAAAATTTGCTACTTTTTAAAAATGGCCATAATTTAAAAACACACACATGTTACATGTACTGTATTCACCAAATACAGTCAAGAAAACAATACTTATTACATTGCAATGTTTGTCAGTAACTTACATCCTGATTGGCTTTGCCCATTGAATTCAATATCACTGATAGCGTTTCCTTCCCCTTTTCACCAACCCTGCCAGCCACAGCAAGCTTCAACAAATCAACCAGGACCCTGGCATCCTCCACAGTCAATAGAGTAGTATACTCATCAAGCAAGGATGCTTCTTGTTTCTCATTCTCTCCAACATGCTTAGGAACTATACTACTGATTGGTAAACCAGCTGTGAGCTCAACAGAAGATATTCCAGCTCCTTGCTTCTTCTCGTGAGCACTAGCATGAACTATGCCACTAAGAGCATTGACAATAGTATCACGTGCATATGCAATCTGTAATGCTGTCAATACATGACCCAGAGCCTCTTGACGTTTGGAATGCTGCTTGAGCGATATAATAATTTGAGTTAGTGATGGTCTCTCTTTGTCTTTGGTTTCTTTAGCATCGTCAGAGCTTTTCCCATGAACTATAGAAGCACCCAAAGGATCCTTTGAATTTGAGAAAGATATCGGAGAAAACTTAACAGCAGTTGTGAGTGATCCTTGAGCAAAGGCAATGCTGTGAGAAGAGCCACAGGCTATTTTACAAATTCTGTGTCCTTTGAGACTAGCTACAATTTGTGGCTTCCTATTGCATATGGTGCTATTGTTACCTTGCTGCCCGTGTTCGTTATCACCCCAGGAATAAACCTAACAACAACAATAAATAGTAACAAAGTGATAAAGGTACAAAAAATATACAATTAGTTACTAAATATAGTAGCATTAGTTGCCGTTACTAAATATAGTAACATTAGTCACTGTTACTAAATATAGTAACTTAGCCACCATTACTAAATATAGTAACGTATTGAAACTGAGCTTGTACATGTATTATAATGTACATGCATGTAATAGAATTGCTTACCTCACCACTACTAGTTAATGCTAGACAGTGGAGTGCCCCCACAGCAACTTGTGTGATAGTCTTACTGGCCAATCCATCAACAAGTGTTGGTATGGGCTGTACACTAGTGCTATCATTGCCCAAACGATAATATTCACCTTTCCCCCTAAACAAAAACAATCAAATAAAGGTCACTTAACAATAGAGCCAGGTAACATATTATTCACTCTGCCCATAATGTAAATCTATTAATAATTTCGTGCCATAAATTACAACCTTTTAACCTTTTGCCTAATTTCGTTCAACTTAATGTTCATAAATATTCAGCTAACAAAATACATGTACATCAGTTGTGTAAATTGTTAATATACCCAACAGGGCCAACACTGCAAAAATGTTAAAAAGGTCGATTGTTAGATGATTTAGGTGTACAGCATATTGAAAGTGATGCATAATTGAGTTTCTTACTTTCTGTTCCTCCTCTCTCTCTCTCTCTCTCTTCCACACATCACTGTATATCTATGCCATTACTTAGTACAGGAACTACGCATTTGGGTACACCAACTTGGCTGTCATAAGACCCAATCTCCTAAGTACCCTGCCAAATGAGTTATAGTAATTTCACTGGAAAGCTACAGATAGCATAGTAACTTGGTAGACACTTCAACTGTTGAAATTCTAAGTACCGACAATGGGATTTATTGACGAGTAAAAAATTTGACGAAAACAGTAAATTTCCCCGGTTGGCAAGTTTTAATTTGACGAATAGTGCTCTTTGCATACATGTGGCACAAAGTACAAAATTTTTGACGGTTATAAAATTTGACGTTTTATTTTAAATCGTCAACTCGTCAAAATAAAACCTTCGTCAATAAATCCTGCTATATGGTATACAGTCATAGGGCTTATTTCAAAATACCATATATCGGGTATATTTCAATGTATTAATAATTTCAGAAGAAGCAATCTATTGCAAAAATAAATATTATGAAAATTTAAAATATGCGGATAAAAAGGAATAGAAGATATGTGGTATTGTGCAATTAATATGAACACGTGGCTTCATAACTATCCATGCATGGCCTAACTCGAAGGCCATAAAGAGGGCAGTTAGAAGTGTTGCTAAGGTTGATTCAGAAGTGGAGAAGTCAGCAAATGCTTCGATTTACTTACCAGGCCAGGTGGTTGATGGAAATAATAGCAAGTAAAATATTTTCGGAATATAAGGGCTTCCGAATTTTTTCATCATTGAACTTTATATTTACACCACTTTTCATGCATTGAAATATACCTGATATACGGTAATTGATGCCATGCAATGTAAGGTAATGGTAGCGATTGCTGCTTACGGCATTTCAAAAGGTAGAATATATATTTCTTTTTAATAAATTAATATCAAGGGAAATGCTCACACTATTTCACAAGAAAGTAAATGATCACGTTGGCTTTGTTTAACAGCAGAACTGAGGCTCTAGCTGGATCATACTTCCATCACCTCCAACTGGCTGTAACTTACTCAAATAGTTTCAAGTTACCTTTTAATGTCTTTCTATGTCATTTTTATCATACAAGTGATCATTATCATAGATATTACAAGCAAATGAAACACATTAAAAATGAAAAAGTAGTAGGATTGAATTGATAAGAAAGTAACGAAACAAGAGGGTACTTGCAAACTGGTGTGGTAAAAAAACTATACCACTGCATGATGAATATAATCCAAAGAATAGTAATATCCCACACAGACTGCTACATGATAACACTTTGAAGCCTTCATGCAGTGGTGTAGGACTATTTACCACACCAGTTTGCAAGTACCATCTAGTTTCTATACCTTTTTCTCAATTCAATCCAACTACTTCTACATTTTAAATGTTTTTTTATTTACTTGTTTTTATTATTTTTTCTTAAAATAATAAATTACATTTTGTTTGTGCATAAATAAAATGACGTCAAACCACAAACTGTCAAACCCACACGGTGTCTTCAGCTGGATTTTGTCTTCCATTTTGTTCTCCTTGCTTCTTTTTTAAACCACTTTTTTAGTCCTTGGCCCAAGCACAAAGGAATGATGTAAAAGCCAACTCGAGCGGTTTCCTGGCTTAATAGATTTCCGTGCTGATAGAAGATGAAAGCTGGAAGAAGAAAAGTCTGAAGAATTTTGCAGAAATTTGCCAATTTGGACCTGTTCTTCAGAATCACTCACGCTGCATTACAGTCCACTTTAAAGGTACTAGGAGAATTTCTCAGTAGAGGAAAGCTTATCTAAGCTATTTATAAGGCTGTACAACATAAGATAAAAGAGTTATATAAGTGTTTGAAAATCATAAAAACGGCCGCCATCTTAAAAAACCAACCTCAATCCTACATATAAGCTACTGCCTGTATAATATTTAGCTAATTATTGATCCTTTTATGTACACTTGCAAGTTCAAAGTAAAATTTTAATTGTACAAGTATCCTCTAAGTGGAAAGTTCAGTGTGAAATTATTTTGCAGCCAATAGCTTTTCTAGTAAATTTTTGAATTAATTTTGTGTAGCAAATTTGTAAAGGGGGAGAAAGGAAAAGAGACAAAAAAAACTAAACTACAGTTGGCTTCCTCATTACACATGACTACTATACTGTAGTGCCTCAATACAAGGATACTAACAGTGTACTGTATATACTGTAAACAACTTATATCTAATTGACAAGGATACAATACAAGGATATACTGTATTGTATATTGTAGGCAACTTATATTTTATGAACACTGGTGAAGCATAAAGAGTGTTTACCAACTGCGTGCAATGTGCATTAAACATTAATGGTAAGTTCTCTCGTACATGTATGTGAATCAAAATTATTTGAATCATCAACATGCAATTAGTTGAAAGTAGCGTAGCTGGCATTAGTTGCTGGTTCATTTTAAATTTAAAGTTTTATGAAAAGTCTGACTAAACCTTCAATGGCTGTCAGAAGTGACTATGATGCGTATGCATGTATCAATTATCAATTGAACGATTTACTCATTGTCATTCTTCATGATTAGTCTTTATGAATATAAGTTGTTTACAGCATGGAGTACAGTGTATCTTTGTATTGAGGTACTACATTATACTAGATACAAGGATTTTCCCTTTTCTCCAAGTCACAAAATTTTGCATTTTCATTGCTATTTTTACTAGTAAATAATTGGTCGCTCATCATCATTTTGATGTTATAATAACCAGCTTGCAGTGCAAACAGTAACACTTCATAATTTGAAATTGATTTTGAATAACTGTTTTATTATAAGCCAAAATAACTAATTAATCAAAAATGTAATATTACAGGTAAGCAAAAATAAACTGTGCATGTCCTATAGTGTTGCATGAGTCCTAAAGTTCTTGGCTTTTAGCTGATGAGCTCCATTACTGAGCATCACAATAGTGATAACAGTAACTATCAGCATTCCTGACTGTATCAGCAGGTCTGGTTTTAGCCAAATCCTTGCACCCGGAACGACCATAAACAACATCGTCAGTATTGCCAAAAATATGAGACCATTCATGAATCAGTGTACCCGCCTTGCTTTCACCAGATCTGCTGCAAGATGTTTGAGATCTGTAGTACTGGTTACAAAGATAGACGGTATCTTTAATATGCTTAAATATATAGGCATAAGTGTTAGCCGAACAAAGTGGACCATTGTTGTAGTATTTTACAGCAGTGTTAGTTAGTCCAGTTTTTATTTCTGAATATACTTTTTTAGCTGCAGCTGTCCTTCCAGCATCATATGCACCAAACCATGTAGTAGATATAGTAATATTATCGCCAACTTTACCTTTAGCTGTATCAGATCCAGAGCAGAGCCCCTTATGAGCAGTGAGTGTTGCACTGTTTTGAACATCACCATTAACGAAACTAGCACTGCTACAGGATTCGACATGGACAGTGTAATCGATTTTTACTTCTTCTATCTTTGGTTTCA